>NW_028142473.1:0-61056 GCF_055691185.1 Crinia signifera | reverse complement strand
TGTTGCCCTGGCAACTGTTGCTGGCCCCCAAAGCGGAAGTGGGCGGTCCAGGCCCCCTTAAGCCCCCTGCCATGCCCAGGGTTGCCCTGGCAACTGTGCTGGCCCCCAAAGCGGAAGTGGGCGGGTCCAGGCCCCCTTAAGCCCCCTGCCATGCCCAGTGTTGCCCTGGCAACTGTTGCTGGCCCCCAAAGCGGAAGTGGGCGGGTCCAGGCCCCCTTAAGCCCCCTGCCATGCCCAGGGTTGCCCTGGCAATTGTTGCTGGCCCCCAAAGCGGAAGTGGGCCGGTCCAGGCGCCCTTAAGCCCCTGCCATGCCCAGGGTTGCCCTGGCAAATGTTGCTGGCCCCCAAAGCGGAAGTGGGCGGGTCCTGGCCCCCTTAAGCCCCCTGCCATGCCCAGGGTTGCCCTGGCAACTGTTGCTGGCCCCCAAAGCGGAAGTGGGCGGGTCCTGGCCCCCTTAAGCCCCCTGCCATGCCCAGGGTTGCCCTGGCAACTGTTGCTGGCCCCCAAAGCGGAAGTGGGCGGGTCCAGGCCCCCTTAAGCCCCCTGCCATGCCCAGGGTTGCCCTGGCAACTGTTGCTGGCCCCCAAAGCGGAAGTGGGCGGGTCCAGGCGCCCTTAAGCCCCCTGCCATGCCCAGGGTATGCCCTGGCAACTGTTGCTGGCCCCCAAAGCGGAAGTGGGCGGGTCCAGGCGCCCTAATCCCCCTGCCATGCCCAGGGTTGCCCTGGCAACTGTTGCTGGCCCCCAAAGCGGAAGTGGGCGGGTCCAGGCCCCCTTAAGCCCCTGCCATGCCCAGGGTTGCCCTGGCAACTGTTGCTGGCCCCCAAAGCGGAAGTGGGCGGGTCCTGGCCCCCTTAAGCCCCCTGCCATGCCCAGTGTTGCCCTGGCAACTGTTGCTGGCCCCCAAAGCGGAAGTGGGCGGGTCCTGGCCCCCTTAAGCCCCTGCCATGCCCAGTGTTGCCCTGGCAACTGTTGCTGGCCCCCAAAGCGGAAGTGGGCGGGTCCAGGCGCCCTTAAGCCCCCTGCCATGCCCAGGGTTGCCCTGGCAACTGTTGCTGGCCCCCAAAGCGGAAGTGGGCGGGTCCAGGCCCCCTTAGCCCCCTGCCATGCCCAGTGTTGCCTGGCAACTGTTGCTGGCCCCAAAGCGGAAGTGGGCGGGTCCAGGCCCCCTTAAGCCCCTGCCATGCCCAGGGTTGCCCTGGCAACTGTTGCTGGCCCCCAAGCGGAAGTGGGCGGTTCCAGGCCCCCTTAAGCCCCCTGCCATGCCCAGGGTTGCCCTGGCAACTGTTGCTGGCCCCCAAAGCGGAAGTGGGCGGGTCCAGGCCCCTTAAGCCCCTGCCATGCCCAGGGTTGCCCTGGCAACTGTTGCTGGCCCCCAAAGCGGAAGTGGGCGGGCCAGGCCCCTTAAGCCCCTGCAATGCCCAGGGTTGCCCTGGCAACTGTTGCTGGCCCCCAAAGCGGAAGTGGGCGGATCCAGGCGCCCTTAAGCCCCCTGCCATGCCCAGGGTTGCCCTGGCAACTGTTGCTGGCCCCCAAAGCGTAAGTGGGCGGGTCCAGGCCCCCTTAAGCCCCCTGCCATGCCCAGGGTAGCCCTGGCAACTGTTGCTGGCCCCCAAAGCGGAAGTGGGCGGGTCCAGGCCCCCTTATCCCCCTGCCATGCCCAGGGTTGCCCTGGCAACTGTTGCTGGCCCCCAAAGCGGAAGTGGGCGGGTCCAGCCCCCTTAAGCACCCTGCCATGCCCAGGGTTGCCCTGGCAACTGTTGCTGGCCCCCAAAGCGGAAGTGGGCGGGTCCTGGCCCCCTTAAGCCCCCTGCCATGCCCAGTGTTGCCCTGGCAACTGTTGCTGGCCCCCAAAGCGGAAGTGGGCGGGTCCTGGCCCCCTTAAGCCCCCTGCCATGCCCAGGGTTGCCCTGGCAACTGTTGCTGGCCCCCAAAGCGGAAGTGGGCGGGTCCTGGCCCCTTAAGCCCCCTGCCATGCCCAGGTTGCCTGGCAACTGTTTCTGGCCCCCAAAGCGGAAGTGGGCGGGTCCAGGCCCCCTTAAGCCCCCTGCCATGCCAAGGGTTGCCCTGGCAACTGTTGCTGGCCCCCAAAGCGGAAGTGGGCGGGTCCTGGCCCCCTTAAGCCCCCTGCCATGCCCATGGTTGCCCTGGCAACTTTTGCTGGCCCCCAAAGCGGAAGTGGGTTGGTCCAGGCCCCCTTAAGCCCCCTGCCATGCCCAGGGTTGCCCTGGCAACTGTTGCTGGCCCCCAAAGCGGAAGTGGGCGGGTCCTGGCCCCCTTAAGCCCCCTGCCATGTCCAGGGTTGCCCTGGCAACTGTTGCTGGCCCCCAAAGCGCAAGTGGGCGGGTCCTGGCCCCCTTAAGCCCCCTGCCATGTCCAGGGTTGCCCTGGCAACTGTTGCTGGCCCCCAAAGCGGAAGTGGGCGGGTCCAGGCGCCCTTAAGCCCCCTGCCATGCCCAGGGTTGCCCAGGCAACTGTTGCTGGCCCCCAAAGCGGAAGTGGGCGGGTCCAGGCCCCCTTAAGCCCCCTGCCATGCCCAGGGTTTCCCTGGCAACTGTTGCTGGCCCCCAAAGCGGAATGGGCGGGTCCAGGCCCCCTTAAGCCCCTGCCATGCCCAGGGTTGCCCTGGCAACTGTTGCTGGCCCCCAAAGCGGAGTGGGCGGATCCAGGCGCCCTTAAGCCCCTGCCATGCCCAGGGTTGCCCTGGCAACTGTTGCTGGCCCCCAAAGCGTAAGTGGGCGGGTCCAGGCCCCCTTAAGCCCCCTGCCATGCCCAGGGTAGCCCTGGCAACTGTTGCTGGCCCCCAAAGCGGAAGTGGGCGGGTCCAGGCCCCCTTAAGCACCCTGCCATGCCCAGGGTTGCCCTGGCAACTGTTGCTGGCCCCCAAAGCGGAAGTGGGCGGGTCCTGGCCCCCTTAAGCCCCCTGCCATGCCCAGTATTGCCCTGGCAACTGTTGCTGGCCCCCAAAGCGGAAGGTGGGCGGGTCCTGGCCCCCCTTAAGCCCCCTGCCATGCCCAGGGTTGCCCTGGCAACTGTTGCTGGCCCCCAAAGCGGAAGTGGGCGGGTCCTGGCCCCCTTAAGCCCCTGCCATGCCCAGGGTTGCCCTGGCAACTGTTGCTGGCCCCCAAAGCGGAGTGGGCGGGTCCTGGCCCCCTTAAGCCCCCTGCCATGCCCAGGGTTGCCCTGGCAACTGTTGCTGGCCCCCAAAGCGGAAGTGGGCGGGTCCAGGCCCCCTTAAGCCCCCTGCCATGCCCAGGGTTGCCCAGGCAACTGTTGCTGGCCCCCAAGCGGAAGTGGGCGGGTCCAGGCCGCCCTTAAGCCCCCTGCCCATGCCCCAGGTATGCCCTGGCAACTTTTGCTGGCCCCCAAGCGGAAGTGGGCGGTTCCAGGCCCCCTTAAATCCCCCTGCCATGCCCAGGGTTGCCCTGGCAACTGTTGCTGGCCCCCAAAGCGGAAGTGGGCGGGTCCAGGCCCCCTTAAGCCCCCTGCCATGCCCAGGTTGCCCTGGCAACTGTTGCTGGCCCCCAAAGCGGAAGTGGGCGGGTCCAGGCCCCCTTAAGCCCCCTGCCATGCCCAGGGTTGCCCAGGCAACTGTTGCTGGCCCCCAAAGCGGAAGTGGGCGGGTCCAGGCGCCCTTAAGCCCCCTGCCATGCCCAGGGTATGCCCTGGCAACTTTTGCTGGCCCCCAAAGCGGAAGTGGGCGGGTCCTGGCCCCCTTAAGCCCCCTGCCATGCCCAGGGTTGCCCTGGCAACTGTTGCTGGCCCCCAAAGCGGAAGTGGGCGGGTCTGGCCCCCTTAAGCCCCCTGCCATGCCCAGGGTTGCCCTGGCAACTGTTGCTGGCCCCCAAAGCGGAAGTGGGCGGGTCCTGGCCCCCTTAAGCCCCCTGCCATGCCCAGGGTTGCCCTGGCAACTGTTGCTGGCCCCCAAAGCGGAATCGGGCGGGTCCTGGCCCCCTTAAGCCCCCTGCCATGCCCAGTGTTGCCCTGGCAACTGTTGCTGGCTCCCAAAGCGGAAGCGGGCGGGTCCAGGCGCCCTTAAGCCCCCTGCCATGCCCAGGGTTGCCCTGGCAACTGTTGCTGGCCCCCAAAGCGGAAGTGGGCGGGTCCAGGCGCCCTTAAGCCCCCTGCCATGCCCAGGGTTGCCCTGGCAACTGTTGCTGGCCCCCAAAGCGGAAGTGGGCGGGTCCAGGCCCCTTAAGCCCCCTGCCATGCCCAGGGTTGCCCTGGCAACTGTTGCTGGCCCCAAAGCGGAAGTGGGCGGGTCCAGGCCCCTTAAGCCCCCTGCCATGCCAGGGTTGCCCTGGCAACTGTTGCTGGCCCCCAAAGCGGAAGTGGGCGGGTCCAGGCCCCCTTAATCCCCCTGCCATGCCCAGGGTTGCCCTGGCAACTGTTGCTGGCCCCCAAAGCGGAAGTGGGCGGGTCCAGGCCCCCTTAAGCCCCCTGCCATGCCCAGGGTTGCCCTGGCAACTGTTGCTGGCCCCCAAAGCGGAAGTGGGCGGGTCCAGGCCCCCTTAAGCCCCCTGCCATGCCCAGGGTTGCCCTGGCAAACTGTTGCTGGCCCCCAAAGCGGAAGTGGGCGGGTCCTGGCCCCCTTAAGCCCCCTGCCATGCCCAGGGTTGCCCTGGCAACTGTTGCTGGCCCCCAAAGCGGAAGTGGGCGGGTCCTGGCCCCCTTAAGCCCCTGCCCATGCCCAGGGTTGCCCTGGCAACTGTTGCTGGCCCCCAAAGCGGAAGCGGGCGGGTCCTGGCCCCCTTAAGCCCCCTGCCATGCCCAGTGTTGCCCTGGCAACTGTTGCTGGCTCCCAAAGCGGAAGCGGGCGGGTCCAGGCGCCCTTAAGCCCCCTGCCATGCCCAGGGTTGCCCTGGCAACTGTTGCTGGCCCCCAAAGCGGAAGTGGGCGGGTCCAGGCGCCCTTAAGCCCCTGCCATGCCCAGGGTTGCCCTGGCAACTGTTGCTGGCCCCAAAGCGGAAGTGGGCGGGTCCAGGCCCCCTTAAGCCCCCTGCCATGCCCAGTGTTGCCCTGGCAACTGTTGCTGGCCCCAAAGCGGAAGTGGGCGGGTCCAGGCCCCCTTAAGCCCCCTGCCATGCCCAGGGTTGCCCTGGCAACTGTTGCTGGCCCCCAAAGCGGAAGGTGGGCGGGTCCAGGCCCCCTTAAGCCCCCTGCCATGCCCAGGGTTGCCCTGGCAACTGTTTGCTGGCCCCCAAAGCGGAAGTGGGCGGGTCCAGGCCCCCTTAAGCCCCCTGCCATGCCCAGGGTTGCCCTGGCAACTGTTGCTGGCCCCCAAAGCGGAAGTGGGCGGGTCCAGGCCCCCTTAAGCCCCTGCAATGCCCAGGGTTGCCCTGGCAACTGTTGCTGGCCCCCAAAGCGGAAGTGGGCGGATCCAGGCGCCCTTAAGCCCCCTGCCATGCCCAGGGTGCCCTGGCAACTGTTGCTGGCCCCCAAAGCGTAAGTGGGCGGGTCCAGGCCCCCTTAAGCCCCCTGCCATGCCCAGGGTAGCCCTGGCAACTGTTGCTGGCCCCCAAAGCGTAAGTGGGCGGGTCCAGGCCCCTTAATCCCCCTGCCATGCCCAGGGTTGCCCTGGCAACTGTTGCTGGCCCCCAAAGCGGAAGTGGGCGGGTCCAGGCCCCCTTAAGCACCCTGCCATGCCCAGGGTTGCCCTGGCAACTGTTGCTGGCCCCCAAAGCGGAAGTGGGCGGGTCCTGGCCCCCTTAAGCCCCCTGCCATGTCCAGGGTTGCCCTGGCAACTGTTGCTGGCCCCCAAAGCGCAAGTGGGCGGGTCCTGGCCCCCTTAAGCCCCCTGCCATGTCCAGGGTTGCCCTGGCAACTGTTGCTGCCCCCAAAGCGGAAGTGGGCGGGTCCAGGCGCCCTTAAGCCCCCTGCCATGCCCAGGGTTGCCCAGGCAACTGTTGCTGGCCCCCAAAGCGGAAGTGGGCGGGTCCAGGCCCCCTTAAGCCCCCTGCCATGCCCAGGGTTTCCCTGGCAACTGTTGCTGGCCCCCAAAGCGGAAGTGGGGCGGGTCCAGGCCCCCTTAAGCCCCTGCCATGCCCAGGGTTGCCCTGGCAACTGTTGCTGGCCCCCAAAGCGGAAGTGGGCGGATCCAGGCGCCCTTAAGCCCCCTGCCATGCCCAGGGTTGCCCTGGCAACTGTGCTGGCCCCCAAAGCGTAAGTGGGCGGGTCCAGGCCCCCTTAAGCCCCCTGCCATGCCCAGGGTAGCCCTGGCAACTGTTGCTGGCCCCCAAAGCGGAAGTGGGCGGGTCCAGGCCCCCTTAAGCACCCTGCCATGCCCCAGGGTTGCCCTGGCAACTGTTGCTGGCCCCCAAAGCGGAAGTGGGCGGGTCCTGGCCCCCTTAAGCCCCCTGCCATGCCCAGGATTGCCCTGGCAACTGTTTGCTGGCCCCCAAAGCGGAAGTGGGCGGGTCCTGGCCCCCTTAAGCCCCCTGCCATGCCCAGGGTTGCCCTGGCAACTGTTGCTGGCCCCCAAAGCGGAAGTGGGCGGGTCCTGGCCCCCTTAAGCCCCCTGCCATGCCCAGGGTTGCCCTGGCAACTGTTGCTGGCCCCCAAAGCGGAAGTGGGCGGGTCCTGGCCCCCTTAAGCCCCCTGCCATGCCCAGGGTTGCCCTGGCAACTGTTGCTGGCCCCCAAAGCGGAAAGTGGGGCGGGTCCAGGCCCCCTTAAGCCCCCTGCCATGCCCAGGGTTGCCCAGGCAACTGTTGCTGGCCCCCAAAGCGGAAGTGGGCGGGTCCAGGCGCCCTTAAGCCCCCTGCCATGCCCAGGGTATGCCCTGGCAACTTTTGCTGGCCCCCAAAGCGGAAGTGGGCGGTTCCAGGCCCCCTTAATCCCCCTGCCATGCCCAGGGTTGCCCTGGCAACTGTTGCTGGCCCCCAAAGCGGAAGTGGGCGGGTCCAGGCCCCCTTAAGCCCCCTGCCATGCCCAGGGTTGCCCTGGCAACTGTTGCTGGCCCCCAAAGCGGAAGTGGGCGGGTCCAGGCCCCCTTAAGCCCCCTGCCATGCCCAGGGTTGCCCAGGCAACTGTTGCTGGCCCCCAAAGCGGAAGTGGCGGGTCCAGCGCCCTTAAGCCCCCTGCCATGCCCAGGGTATGCCCTGGCAACTTTTGCTGGCCCCCAAAGCGGAAGTGGGCGGGTCCTGGCCCCCTTAAGCCCCCTGCCATGCCCAGGGTGCCCTGGCAACTGTTGCTGGCCCCCAAAGCGGAAGTGGGCGGGTCCTGGCCCCCTTAAGCCCCCTGCCATGCCCAGGGTTGCCCTGGCAACTGTTGCTGGCCCCCAAAGCGGAAGTGGGCGGGTCCTGGCCCCCTTAAGCCCCCTGCCATGCCCAGGGTTGCCCTGGCAACTGTTGCTGGCCCCCAAAGCGGAATCGGGCGGGTCCTGGCCCCCTTAAGCCCCCTGCCATGCCCAGTGTTGCCCTGGCAACTGTTGCTGGCTCCCAAAGCGGAAGCGGGCGGGTCCAGGCGCCCTTAAGCCCCCTGCCATGCCCAGGGTTGCCCTGGCAACTGTTGCTGGCCCCCAAAGCGGAAGTGGGCGGGTCCAGGCGCCCTTAAGCCCCTGCCATGCCCAGGGTTGCCCTGGCAACTGTTGCTGGCCCCCAAAGCGGAAGTGGGCGGGTCCAGGCCCCCTTAAGCCCCCTGCCATGCCCAGGGTTGCCCTGGCAACTGTTGCTGGCCCCCAAAGCGGAAGTGGGCGGGTCCAGGCCCCCTTAAGCCCCCTGCCATGCCCAGGGTTGCCCTGGCAACTGTTGCTGGCCCCCAAAGCGGAAGTGGGCGGGTCCAGGCCCCCTTAATCCCCCTGCCATGCCCAGGGTTGCCCTGGCAACTGTTGCTGGCCCCCAAAGCGGAAGTGGGCGGGTCCAGGCCCCCTTAAGCCCCCTGCCATGCCCAGGGTGCCCTGGCAACTGTTGCTGGCCCCCAAAGCGGAAGTGGGCGGGTCCAGGCCCCCTTAAGCCCCCTGCCATGCCCAGGGTTGCCCTGGCAACTGTTGCTGGCCCCCAAAGCGGAAGTGGGCGGGTCCTGGCCCCCTTAAGCCCCTGCCATGCCCAGGGTTGCCCTGGCAACTGTTGCTGGCCCCCAAAGCGGAAGTGGGCGGGTCCTGGCCCCCTTAAGCCCCCTGCCATGCCCAGGGTTGCCCTGGCAACTGTTGCTGGCCCCAAAGCGGAAGCGGGCGGGTCCTGGCCCCCTTAAGCCCCCTGCCATGCCCAGTGTTGCCCTGGCAACTGTTGCTGGCTCCCAAAGCGGAAGCGGGCGGGTCCAGGCGCCCTTAAGCCCCCTGCCATGCCCAGGGTTGCCCTGGCAACTGTTGCTGGCCCCCAAGCGGAAGTGGGCGGGTCCAGGCGCCCTTAAGCCCCCTGCCATGCCCAGGGTTGCCTGGGCAAATGTTGCTGGCCCCCAAAGCGGAAGTGGGCGGGTCCAGGCCCCTTAAGCCCCCTGCCATGCCCAGTGTTGCCCTGGCAACTGTTGCTGGCCCCAAAGCGGAAGTGGGCGGGTCCAGGCCCCCTTAAGCCCCCTGCCATGCCCAGGGTTGCCCTGGCAACTGTTGCTGGCCCCCAAAGCGGAAGTGGGCGGGTCCAGGCCCCCTTAAGCCCCCTGCCATGCCCAGGGTTGCCCTGGCAACTGTTGCTGGCCCCCAAAGCGGAAGTGGGGCGGGTCCAGGCCCCCTTAAGCCCCCTGCCATGCCCAGGGTTGCCCTGGCAACTGTTGCTGGCCCCCAAAGCGGAAGTGGGCGGGTCCAGGCCCCCTTAAGCCCCTGCAATGCCCAGGGTTGCCCTGGCAACTGTTGCTGGCCCCCAAAGCGGAAGTGGGCGGATCCAGGCGCCCTTAAGCCCCCTGCCATGCCCAGGGTTGCCCTGGCAACTGTTGCTGGCCCCCAAAGCGTAAGTGGGCGGGTCAGGCCCCTTAAGCCCCTGCCATGCCCAGGGTAGCCCTGGCAACTGTTGCTGGCCCCCAAAGCGTAAGTGGGCGGGTCCAGGCCCCCTTAATCCCCCTGCCATGCCCAGGGTTGCCCTGGCAACTGTTGCTGGCCCCCAAAGCGGAAGTGGGCGGGTCCAGGCCCCCTTAAGCACCCTGCCATGCCCAGGGTTGCCCTGGCAACTGTTGCTGGCCCCCAAAGCGGAAGTGGGCGGGTCCAGGCCCCCTTAAGCCCCTGCCATGCCCAGTGTTGCCCTGGCAACTGTTGCTGGCCCCCAAAGCGGAAGTGGGCGGGTCCTGGCCCCCTTAAGCCCCCTGCCATGCCCAGGGTTGCCCTGGCAACTGTTGCTGGCCCCCAAAGCGGAAGTGGGCGGGTCCTGGCCCCTTAAGCCCCTGCCATGCCCAGGGTTGCCCTGGCAACTGTTGCTGGCCCCCAAAGCGGAAGTGGGCGGGTCCAGGCCCCCTTAAGCCCCCTGCCATGCCCAGGGTTGCCCAGGCAACTGTTGCTGGCCCCCAAAGCGGAAGTGGGCGGGTCCAGGCGCCCTTAAGCCCCCTGCCATGCCCAGGGTATGCCCTGGCAACTTTTGCTGGCCCCCAAAGCGGAAGTGGGCGGTTCCAGGCCCCCTTAATCCCCCTGCCATGCCCAGGGTTGCCCTGGCAACTGGTGCTGGCCCCCAAAGCGGAAGTGGGCGGGTCCAGGCCCCCTTAAGCCCCCTGCCATGCCCAGGGTTGCCCTGGCAACTGTTGCTGGCCCCCAAAGCGGAAGTGGGCGGGTCCAGGCCCCCTTAAGCCCCCTGCCATGCCAGGGTTGCCCAGGCAACTGTGCTGGCCCCCAAAGCGGAAGTGGGCGGGTCCAGGCGCCCTTAAGCCCCCTGCCATGCCCAGGGTATGCCCTGGCAACTTTTGCTGGCCCCCAAAGCGGAAGTGGGCGGGTCCTGGCCCCCTTAAGCCCCCTGCCATGCCCAGGGTTGCCCTGGCAACTGTTGCTGGCCCCCAAAGCGGACGTGGGCGGGTCCTGGCCCCCTTAAGCCCCCTGCCATGCCCAGGGTTGCCCTGGCAACTGTTGCTGGCCCCCAAAGCGGAAGTGGGCGGGTCCTGGCCCCCTTAAAGCCCCCTGCCATGCCCAGGGTTGCCCTGGCAACTGTTGCTGGCCCCCAAAGCGGAAAGTGGGCGGGTCCTGGCCCCCTTAAGCCCCCTGCCATGCCCAGGGTTGCCCTGGCAACTGTTGCTGGCCCCCAAAGCGGAAGCGGGCCGGGTCCTGGCCCCCTTAAGCCCCCTGCCATGCCCAGTGTTGCCCTGGCAACTGTTGCTGGCTCCAAAGCGGAAGCGGGCGGGTCCAGGCGCCCTTAAGCCCCCTGCCATGCCCAGGGTTGCCCTGGCAACTGTTGCTGGCCCCCAAAGCGGAAGTGGGCGGGTCCCAGGCGCCCTTAAGCCCCCTGCCATGCCCAGGGTTGCCCTGGCAACTGTTGCTGGCCCCCAAAGCGGAAGTGGGCGGGTCCAGGCCCCCTTAAGCCCCCTGCCATGCCCAGGGTTGCCCTGGCAACTGTTGCTGGCCCCCAAAGCGGAAGTGGGGCGGGTCCAGGCCCCCTTAAGCCCCCTGCCATGCCCAGGGTTGCCCTGGCAACTGTTGCTGGCCCCCAAAGCGGAAGTGGGCGGGTCCAGGCCCCCTTAATCCCCCTGCCATGCCCAGGGTTGCCCTGGCAACTGTTGCTGGCCCCCAAAGCGGAAGTGGGCGGGTCCAGGCCCCCTTAAGCCCCCTGCCATGCCCAGGGTTGCCCTGGCAACTGTTGCTGGCCCCCAAAGCGGAAGTGGGCGGGTCCAGGCCCCCTTAAGCCCCCTGCCATGCCCAGGGTTGCCCTGGCAACTGTTGCTGGCCCCCAAAGCGGAAGTGGGCGGGTCCTGGCCCCCTTAAGCCCCCTGCCATGCCCAGGGTTGCCCTGGCAACTGTTGCTGGCCCCCAAAGCGGAAGTGGGCGGGTCCTGGCCCCCTTAAGCCCCCTGCCATGCCCAGGGTTGCCCTGGCAACTGTTGCTGGCCCCCAAAGCGGAAGCGGGCGGGTCCTGGCCCCCTTAAGCCCCCTGCCATGCCCAGTGTTGCCCTGGCAACTGTTGCTGGCTCCCAAAGCGGAAGCGGGCGGGTCCAGGCGCCCTTAAGCCCCCTGCCATGCCCAGGGTTGCCCTGGCAACTGTTGCTGGCCCCCAAAGCGGAAGTGGGCGGGTCCAGGCGCCCTTTAAGCCCCCTGCCATGCCCAGGGTTGCCCTGGCAACTGTTGCTGGCCCCCAAAGCGGAAGTGGGCGGGTCCAGGCCCCCTTAAGCCCCCTGCCATGCCCAGTGTTGCCCTGGCAACTGTTGCTGGCCCCAAAGCGGAAGTGGGCGGGTCCAGGCCCCCTTAAGCCCCCTGCCATGCCCAGGGTTGCCCTGGCAACTGTTGCTGGCCCCCAAAGCGGAAGTGGGCGGGTCCAGGCCCCCTTAAGCCCCCTGCCATGCCCAGGGTTGCCCTGGCAACTGTTGCTGGCCCCCAAAGCGGAAGTGGGCGGGTCCAGGCCCCCTTAAGCCCCCTGCCATGCCCAGGGTTGCCCTGGCAACTGTTGCTGGCCCCCAAAGCGGAAGTGGGCGGGTCCAGGCCCCCTTAAGCCCCTGCAATGCCCAGGGTTGCCCTGGCAACTGTTGCTGGCCCCCAAAGCGGAAGTGGGCGGATCCAGGCGCCCTTAAGCCCCCTGCCATGCCCAGGGTTGCCCTGGCAACTGTTGCTGGCCCCCAAAGCGTAAGTGGGCGGGTCCAGGCCCCCTTAAGCCCCCTGCCATGCCCAGGGTAGCCCTGGCAACTGTTGCTGGCCCCCAAAGCGGAAGTGGGCGGGTCCAGGCCCCCTTAATCCCCCTGCCATGCCCAGGGTTGCCCTGGCAACTGTTGCTGGCCCCCAAAGCGGAAGTGGGCGGGTCCAGGCCCCCTTAAGCACCCTGCCATGCCCAGGGTTGCCCTGGCAACTGTTGCTGGCCCCCAAAGCGGAAGTGGGCGGGTCCTGGCCCCCTTAAGCCCCCTGCCATGCCCAGTGTTGCCCTGGCAACTGTTGCTGGCCCCCAAAGCGGAAGTGGGCGGGTCCTGGCCCCCTTAAGCCCCCTGCCATGCCCAGGGTTGCCCTGGCAACTGTTGCTGGCCCCCAAAGCGGAAGTGGGCGGGTCCTGGCCCCCTTAAGCCCCCTGCCATGCCCAGGGTTGCCCTGGCAACTGTTGCTGGCCCCCAAAGCGGAAGTGGGCGGGTCCAGGCCCCCTTAAGCCCCCTGCCATGCCAAGGGTTGCCCTGGCAACTGTTGCTGGCCCCCAAAGCGGAAGTGGGCGGGTCCTGGCCCCCTTAAGCCCCCTGCCATGCCCACGGTTGCCCTGGCAACTTTTGCTGGCCCCCAAAGCGGAAGTGGGTTGGTCCAGGCCCCCTTAAGCCCCCTGCCATGCCCAGGGTTGCCCTGGCAACTGTTGCTGGCCCCCAAAGCGGAAGTGGGCGGGTCCTGGCCCCCTTAAGCCCCCTGCCATGCCCAGGGTAGCCCTGGCAACTGTTGCTGGCCCCCAAAGCGGAAGTGGGCGGGTCCAGGCCCCCTTAAGCACCCTGCCATGCCCAGGGTTGCCCTGGCAACTGTTGCTGGCCCCCAAAGCGGAAGTGGGCGGGTCCTGGCCCCCTTAAGCCCCCTGCCATGCCCAGTATTGCCCTGGCAACTGTTGCTGGCCCCCAAAGCGGAAGTGGGCGGGTCCTGGCCCCCTTAAGCCCCCTGCCATGCCCAGGGTTGCCCTGGCAACTGTTGCTGGCCCCCAAAGCGGAAGTGGGCGGGTCCTGGCCCCCTTAAGCCCCCTGCCATGCCCAGGGTTGCCCTGGCAACTGTTGCTGGCCCCCAAAGCGGAAGTGGGCGGGTCCTGGCCCCCTTAAGCCCCCTGCCATGCCCAGGGTTGCCCTGGCAACTGTTGCTGGCCCCCAAAGCGGAAGTGGGCGGGTCCAGGCCCCCTTAAGCCCCCTGCCATGCCCAGGGTTGCCCAGGCAACTGTTGCTGGCCCCCAAAGCGGAAGTGGGCGGGTCCAGGCGCCCTTAAGCCCCCTGCCATGCCCAGGGTATGCCCTGGCAACTTTTGCTGGCCCCCAAAGCGGAAGTGGGCGGTTCCAGGCCCCCTTAATCCCCCTGCCATGCCCAGGGTTGCCCTGGCAACTGTTGCTGGCCCCCAAAGCGGAAGTGGGCGGGTCCTGGCCCCCTTAAGCCCCCTGCCATGCCCAGGGTTGCCCTGGCAACTGTTGCTGGCCCCCAAAGCGGAAGTGGGCGGGTCCTGGCCCCCTTAAGCCCCCTGCCATGCCCAGGGTTGCCCTGGCAACTGTTGCTGGCCCCCAAAGCGGAAGTGGGCGGGTCCTGGCCCCCTTAAGCCCCCTGCCATGCCCAGGGTTGCCCTGGCAACTGTTGCTGGCCCCCAAAGCGGAAGTGGGCGGGTCCAGGCCCCCTTAAGCCCCCTGCCATGCCCAGGGTTGCCCAGGCAACTGTTGCTGGCCCCCAAAGCGGAAGTGGGCGGGTCCAGGCGCCCTTAAGCCCCCTGCCATGCCCAGGGTATGCCCTGGCAACTTTTGCTGGCCCCCAAAGCGGAAGTGGGCGGGTCCAGGCCCCCTTAATCCCCCTGCCATGCCCAGGGTTGCCCTGGCAACTGTTGCTGGCCCCCAAAGCGGAAGTGGGCGGGTCCAGGCCCCCTTAAGCCCCCTGCCATGCCCAGGGTTGCCCTGGCAACTGTTGCTGGCCCCCAAAGCGGAAGTGGGCGGGTCCAGGCCCCCTTAAGCCCCCTGCCATGCCCAGGGTTGCCCAGGCAACTGTTGCTGGCCCCCAAAGCGGAAGTGGGCGGGTCCAGGCGCCCTTAAGCCCCCTGCCATGCCCAGGGTATGCCCTGGCAACTTTTGCTGGCCCCCAAAGCGGAAGTGGGCGGGTCCTGGCCCCCTTAAGCCCCCTGCCATGCCCAGGGTTGCCCTGGCAACTGTTGCTGGCCCCCAAAGCGGAAGTGGGCGGGTCCTGGCCCCCTTAAGCCCCCTGCCATGCCCAGGGTTGCCCTGGCAACTGTTGCTGGCCCCCAAAGCGGAAGTGGGCGGGTCCTGGCCCCCTTAAGCCCCCTGCCATGCCCAGGGTTGCCCTGGCAACTGTTGCTGGCCCCCAAAGCGGAAGCGGGCGGGTCCTGGCCCCCTTAAGCCCCCTGCCATGCCCAGGGTTGCCCTGGCAACTGTTGCTGGCCCCCAAAGCGGAAGTGGGCGGGTCCTGGCCCCCTTAAGCCCCCTGCCATGCCCAGGGTTGCCCTGGCAACTGTTGCTGGCCCCCAAAGCGGAAGTGGGCGGGTCCAGGCCCCCTTAAGCCCCCTGCCATGCCCAGGGTTGCCCTGGCAACTGTTGCTGGCCCCCAAAGCGGAAGTGGGCGGGTCCTGGCCCCCTTAAGCCCCCTGCCATGCCCAGTATTGCCCTGGCAACTGTTGCTGGCCCCCAAAGCGGAAGTGGGCGGGTCCTGGCCCCCTTAAGCCCCCTGCCATGCCCAGGGTTGCCCTGGCAACTGTTGCTGGCCCCCAAAGCGGAAGTGGGCGGGTCCTGGCCCCCTTAAGCCCCCTGCCATGCCCAGGGTTGCCCTGGCAACTGTTGCTGGCCCCCAAAGCGGAAGTGGGCGGGTCCAGGCCCCCTTAAGCCCCCTGCCATGCCCAGGGTTGCCCAGGCAACTGTTGCTGGCCCCCAAAGCGGAAGTGGGCGGGTCCATGCCCCCTTAAGCCCCCTGCCATGCCCAGTGTTGCCCTGGCAACCGTTGCTGGCCCCCAAAGCGGAAGTGGGCGGGTCCAGGCCCCCTTAAGCCCCCTGCCATGCCCAGGGTTGCCCAGGCAACTGTTGCTGGCCCCCAAAGCGGAAGTGGGCGGGTCCATGCCCCCTTAAGCCCCCTGCCATGCCCAATGTTGCCCTGGCAACTGTTGCTGGCCCCCAAAGCGGAAGTGGGCGGGTCCTGGCGCCCTTAAGCCCCCTGCCATGCCCAGGGTTGCCCTGGCAACTGTTGCTGGCCCCCAAAGCGGAAGTGGGCGGGTCCAGGCCCCCTTAAGCCCCCTGCCATGCCCAGGGTTGCCCTGGCAACTGTTGCTGCCCCCCAAAGCGGAAGTGGGCGGGTCCTGGCGCCCTTAAGCCCCCTGCCATGCCCAATGTTGCCCTGGCAACTGTTGCTGGCCCCCAAAGCGGAAGTGGGCGGGTCCTGGCCCCCTTAAGCCCCCTGCCATGCCCAGGGTTGCCCTGGCAACTGTTGCTGCCCCCCAAAGCGGAAGTGGGCGGGTCCTGGCGCCCTTAAGCCCCCTGCCATGCCCAATGTTGCCCTGGCAACTGTTGCTGGCCCCCAAAGCGGAAGTGGGCGGGTCCAGGCGCCATTAAGCCCCCTGCCTTGCCCAGGGTTGCCCTGGCAACTGTTGCTGGCCCCCAAAGCGGAAGTGGGCGGGTCCAGGCCCACTTAAGCCCCCTGCCATGCCCAGGGTTGCCCTGGCAACTGTTGCTGGCCCCCAAAGCGGAAGTGGGCGGGTCCAGGCCCCCTTAAGCCCCCTGCCATGCCCAGGGTTGCCCTGGCAACTGTTGCTGGCCCCCAAAGCGGAAGTGGGCGGGTCCAGGCCCCCTTAAGCCCCCTGCCATGCCCAATATTGCCCTGGCAACTGTTGCTGGCCCCCAAAGCGGAAGTGGGCGGGTTCTGGCGCCCTTAAGCCCCCTGCCATGCCCAGGGTTGCCCTGGCAACTGTTGCTGGCCCCCAAAGCGGAAGTGGGCGGGTCCAGGCCCCCTTAAGCCCCCTGCCATGCCCAATGTTGCCCTGGCAACTGTTGCTGGCCCCCAAAGCGGAAGTGGGCGGGTCCAGGCGCCCTTAAGCCCCCTGCCTTGCCCAGGGTTGCCCTGGCAACTGTTGCTGGCCCCCAAAGCGGAAGTGGGCGGGTCCAGGCCCACTTAAGCCCCCTGCCATGCCCAGGGTTGCCCTGGCAACTGTTGCTGGCCCCCAAAGCGGAAGTGGGCGGGTCCAGGCCCCATTAAGCCCCCTGCCATGCCCAGTGTTGCACTGGCAACTGTTGCTGGCCCCCAAAGCGGAAGTGGGAGGGTCCAGGCCCCCTTAAGCCCCCTGCCATGCCCAGGGTTGCCCTGGCAACTGTTGCTGGCCCCCAAAGCGGAAGTGGGCGGGTCCAGGCGCCCTTAAGCCCCCTGCCATGCCCAGGGTTGCCCTGGTAACTGTTGCTGGCCCCCAAAGCGGAAGTGGGCGGGTCCTGGCCCCCTTAAGCCCCCTGCCATGCCCAGGGTTGCCCAGGCAACTGTTGCTGGCCCCCAAAGCGGAAGTGGGCGGGTCCAGGCCCCCTTAAGCCCCCTGCCATGCCCAGTGTTGCACTGGCAACTGTTGCTGGCCCCCAAAGCGGAAGTGGGAGGGTCCAGGCCCCCTTAAGCCCCCTGCCATGCCCAGGGTTGCCCTGGCAACTGTTTCTGGCCCCCAAAGCGGAAGTGGGCGGGTCCAGGCACTCTTAAGCCCCCTGCCATGCCCAGGGTTGCCCTGGCAACTGTTGCTGGCCCCCAAAGCGGAAGTGGGCGGGTCCAGGCGCCCTTAAGCCCCCTGCCATGCCCAGGGTTGCCCTGGTAACTGTTGCTGGCCCCCAAAGCGGAAGTGGGCGGGTCCTGGCCCCCTTAAGCCCCCTGCCATGCCCAGTGTTGCCCTGGCAACTGTTGCTGGCCCCCAAAGCGGAAGTGGGCGGGTCCAGGCCCCCTTAAGCCCCCTGCCATGCCCAGTGTTGCACTGGCAACTGTTGCTGGCCCCCAAAGCGGAAGTGGGAGGGTCCAGGCCCCCTTAAGCCCCCTGCCATGCCCAGGGTTGCCCTGGCAACTGTTTCTGGCCCCCAAAGCGGAAGTGGGCGGGTCCAGGCACTCTTAAGCCCCCTGCCATGCCCAGGGTTGCACTGGCAACTGTTGCTGGCCCCCAAAGCGGAAGTGGGCGGGTCCAGGCCCCCTTAAGCCCCCTGCCATGCCCAGGGTTGCCCTGGCAACTGTTGCTGGCCCCCAAAGCGGAAGTGGGCGGGTCCTGGTCCCCTTAAGCCCCCTGCCATGCCCAGGGTTGCCCTGGCAACTGTTGCTGGCCCCCAAAGCGGAAGTGGGCGGGTCCAGGCCCCCTTAAGCCCCCTGCCATGCCCAGGGTTGCCCTGGCAACTGTTGCTGGCCCCCAAAGCGGAAGTGGGCGGGTCCAGGCCCCCTTAAGCCCCCTGCCATGCCCAGGGTTGCCCTGGCAATTGTTGCTGGCCCCCAAAGCGGAAGTGGGCGGGTCCTGGCCCCCTTAAGCCCCCTGCCATGCCCAGGGTTGCCCTGGCAACTGTTGCTGGCCCCCAAAGCGGAAGTGGGCGGGTCCAGGCCCCCTTAAGCCCCCTGCCATGCCCAGGGTTGCCCAGGCAACTGTTGCTGGCCCCCAAAGCGGAAGTGGGCGGGTCCAGGCGCCCTTAAGCCCCCTGCCATGCCCAGGGTTGCCCAGGCAACTGTTGCTGGCCCCCAAAGCGGAAGTGGGCGGGTCCAGGCCCCCTTAAGCCCCCTGCCATGCCCAGGGTTGCCCTGGCAACTGTTGCTGGCCCCCAAAACGGAAGTGGGCGGGTCCTGGCCCCCTTAAGCCCCCTGCCATGCCCAGGGTTGCCCTGTCAACTGTTGCTGGCCCCCAAAGCGGAAGTGGGCGGGTCCAGGCCCCCTTAAGCCCCCTGCCATGCCCAGGGTTGCCCTGGCAACTGTTGCTGGCCCCCAAAGCGGAAGTGGGCGGGTCCAGGCCCCCTTAAGCCCCCTGCCATGCCCAATGTTGCCCTGGCAACTGTTGCTGGCCCCCAAAGCGGAAGTGGGCGGGTCCAGGCCCCCTTAAGCCCCCTGCCATGCCCAGGGTTGCCCTGGCAACTGTTGCTGGCCCCCAAAGCGGAAGTGGGCGGGTCCAGGCGCCCTTAAGCCCCCTGCCATGCCCAGGGTTGCCCTGGCAACTGTTGCTGGCCCCCAAAGCGGAAGTGGGCGGGTCCAGGCCCCCTTAAGCCCCCTGCCATGCCCAGGGTTGCCCTGGCAACTGTTGCTGGCCCCCAAAGCGGAAGTGGGCGGGTCCAGGCCCCCTTAAGCCCCCTGCCATGCCCAGGGTTGCCCTGGCAAATGTTGCTGGCCCCCAAAGCGGAAGTGGGCGGGTCCTGGCCCCCTTAAGCCCCCTGCCATGCCCAGGGTTGCCCTGGCAACTGTTGCTGGCCCCCAAAGCGGAAGTGGGCGGGTCCTGGCCCCCTTAAGCCCCCTGCCATGCCCAGGGTTGCCCTGGCAACTGTTGCTGGCCCCCAAAGCGGAAGTGTGCGGGTCCAGGCCCCCTTAAGCCTCCTGCCATGCCCAGGGTTGCCCTGGCAACTGTTGCTGGCCCCCAAAGCGGAAGTGGGCGGGTCCTGGCCCCCTTAAGCCCCCTGCCATGCCCAGGGTTGCCCTGGCAACTGTTGCTGGCCCCCAAAGCGGAAGTGGGCGGGTCCAGGCCCCCTTAAGCCCCCTGCCATGCCCAGGGTTGCCCTGGCAACTGTTGCTGGCCCCCAAAGCGGAAGTGGGCGGGTCCAGGCGCCCTTAAGCCCCCTGCCATGCCCAGGGTATGCCCTGGCAACTGTTGCTGGCCCCCAAAGCGGAAGTGGGCGGGTCCAGGCGCCCTTAATCCCCCTGCCATGCCCAGGGTTGCCCTGGCAACTGTTGCTGGCCCCCAAAGCGGAAGTGGGCGGGTCCAGGCCCCCTTAAGCCCCCTGCCATGCCCAGGGTTGCCCTGGCAATTGTTGCTGGCCCCCAAAGCGGAAGTGGGCCGGTCCAGGCGCCCTTAAGCCCCCTGCCATGCCCAGGGTTGCCCTGGCAAATGTTGCTGGCCCCCAAAGCGGAAGTGGGCGGGTCCTGGCCCCCTTAAGCCCCCTGCCATGCCCAGGGTTGCCCTGGCAACTGTTGCTGGCCCCCAAAGCGGAAGTGGGCGGGTCCTGGCCCCCTTAAGCCCCCTGCCATGCCCAGGGTTGCCCTGGCAACTGTTGCTGGCCCCCAAAGCGGAAGTGGGCGGGTCCAGGCCCCCTTAAGCCCCCTGCCATGCCCAGGGTTGCCCTGGCAACTGTTGCTGGCCCCCAAAGCGGAAGTGGGCGGGTCCTGGCCCCCTTAAGCCCCCTGCCATGCCCAGGGTTGCCCTGGCAACTGTTGCTGGCCCCCAAAGCGGAAGTGGGCGGGTCCAGGCCCCCTTAAGCCCCCTGCCATGCCCAGGGTTGCCCTGGCAAATGTTGCTGGCCCCCAAAGCGGAAGTGGGCGGGTCCTGGCCCCCTTAAGCCCCCTGCCATGCCCAGGGTTGCCCTGGCAACTGTTGCTGGCCCCCAAAGCGGAAGTGGGCGGGTCCTGGCCCCCTTAAGCCCCCTGCCATGCCCAGGGTTGCCCTGGCAACTGTTGCTGGCCCCCAAAGCGGAAGTGGGCGGGTCCAGGCCCCCTTAAGCCCCCTGCCATGCCCAGGGTTGCCCTGGCAAATGTTGCTGGCCCCCAAAGCGGAAGTGGGCGGGTCCTGGCCCCCTTAAGCCCCCTGCCATGCCCAGGGTTGCCCTGGCAACTGTTGCTGGCCCCCAAAGCGGAAGTGGGCGGGTCCTGGCCCCCTTAAGCCCCCTGCCATGCCCAGGGTTGCCCTAGCAACTGTTGCTGGCCCCCAAAGCGGAAGTGGGCGGGTCCAGGCCCCCTTAAGCCCCCTGCCATGCCCAGGGTTGCCCTGGCAACTGTTGCTGGCCCCCAAAGCGGAAGTGGGCGGGTCCTGGCCCCCTTAAGCCCCCTGCCATGCCCAGGGTTGCCCTGGCAACTGTTGCTGGCCCCCAAAGCGGAAGTGGGCGGGTCCAGGCCCCCTTAAGCCCCCTGCCATGCCCAGGGTTGCCCTGGCAACTGTTGCTGGCCCCCAAAGCGGAAGTGGGCGGGTCCAGGCCCCCTTAAGCCCCCTGCCATGCCCAGGGTTGCCCTGGCAAATGTTGCTGGCCCCCAAAGCGGAAGTGGGCGGGTCCTGGCCCCCTTAAGCCCCCTGCCATGCCCAGGGTTGCCCTGGCAACTGTTGCTGGCCCCCAAAGCGGAAGTGGGCGGGTCCTGGCCCCCTTAAGCCCCCTGCCATGCCCAGGGTTGCCCTGGCAACTGTTGCTGGCCCCCAAAGCGGAAGTGGGCGGGTCCAGGCCCCCTTAAGCCCCCTGCCATGCCCAGGGTTGCCCTGGCAACTGTTGCTGGCCCCCAAAGCGGAAGTGGGCGGGTCCTGGCCCCCTTAAGCCCCCTGCCATGCCCAGGGTTGCCCTGGCAACTGTTGCTGGCCCCCAAAGCGGAAGTGGGCGGGTCCAGGCCCCCTTAAGCCCCCTGCCATGCCCAGGGTTGCCCTGGCAACTGTTGCTGGCCCCCAAAGCGGAAGTGGGCGGGTCCAGGCCCCCTTAAGCCCCCTGCCATGCCCAGTGTTGCCCTGGCAACTGTTGCTGGCCCCCAAAGCGGAAGTGGGCGGGTCCAGGCCCCCTTAAGCCCCCTGCCATGCCCAGGGTTGCCCTGGCAATTGTTGCTGGCCCCCAAAGCGGAAGTGGGCCGGTCCAGGCGCCCTTAAGCCCCCTGCCATGCCCAGGGTTGCCCTGGCAAATGTTGCTGGCCCCCAAAGCGGAAGTGGGCGGGTCCTGGCCCCCTTAAGCCCCCTGCCATGCCCAGGGTTGCCCTGGCAACTGTTGCTGGCCCCCAAAGCGGAAGTGGGCGGGTCCTGGCCCCCTTAAGCCCCCTGCCATGCCCAGGGTTGCCCTGGCAACTGTTGCTGGCCCCCAAAGCGGAAGTGGGCGGATCCAGGCCCCCTTAAGCCCCCTGCCATGCCCAGGGTTGCCCTGGCAACTGTTGCTGCCCCCCAAAGCGGAAGTGGGCGGGTCCTGGCCCCCTTAAGCCCCCTGCCATGCCCAGTGTTGCCCTGGCAACTGTTGCTGGCCCCCAAAACGGAAGTGGGCGGGTCCAGGCCCCCTTAAGCCCCCTGCCATGCCCAGTGTTGCCCTGGCAACTGTTGCTGGCTCCCAAAGCGGAAGTGGGCGGGTCCAGGCGCCCTTTAGCCCCCTGCCATGCCCAGGGTTGCCCTGGCAACTGTTGCTGGCCCCCAAAGCGGAAGTGGGCGGGTCCAGGCCCCCTTAAGCCCCCTGCCATGCCCAGGGTATGCCCTGGCAACTGTTGCTGGCCCCCAAAGCGGAAGTGGGTGGGTCCAGGCCCCCTTAAGCCCCCTGCCATGCCCAGGGTTGCCCTGGCAACTGTTGCTGGCCCCCAAAGCGGAAGTGGGCGGGTCCAGGCCCCCTTAAGCCCCCTGCCATGCCCAGGGTTGCCCTGGCAACTGTTGCTGGCCCCCAAAGCGGAAGTGGGCGGGTCCAGGCCCCCTTAAGCCCCCTGCCATGCCCAGGGTTGCCCTGGCAACTGTTGCTGGCCCCCAAAGCGGAAGTGGGCGGGTCCAGGCCCCCTTAAGCCCCCTGCCATGCCCAGGGTTGCCCTGGCAACTGTTGCTGGCCCCCAAAGCGGAAGTGGGCGGGTCCAGGCGCCCTTAAGCCCCCTGCCATGCCCAGGGTATGCCCTGGCAACTGTTGCTGGCCCCCAAAGCGGAAGTGGGCGGGTCCAGGCGCCCTTAATCCCCCTGCCATGCCCAGGGTTGCCCTGGCAACTGTTGCTGGCCCCCAAAGCGGAAGTGGGCGGGTCCAGGCCCCCTTAAGCCCCCTGCCATGCCCAGGGTTGCCCTGGCAACTGTTGCTGGCCCCCAAAGCGGAAGTGGGCGGGTCCTGGCCCCCTTAAGCCCCCTGCCATGCCCAGTGTTGCCCTGGCAACTGTTGCTGGCCCCCAAAGCGGAAGTGGGCGGGTCCTGGCCCCCTTAAGCCCCCTGCCATGCCCAGTGTTGCCCTGGCAACTGTTGCTGGCCCCCAAAGCGGAAGCGGGCGGGTCCTGGCCCCCTTAAGCCCCCTGCCATGCCCAGTGTTGCCCTGGCAACTGTTGCTGGCTCCCAAAGCGGAAGCGGGCGGGTCCAGGCGCCCTTAAGCCCCCTGCCATGCCCAGGGTTGCCCTGGCAACTGTTGCTGGCCCCCAAAGCGGAAGCGGGCGGGTCCTGGCCCCCTTAAGCCCCCTGCCATGCCCAGGGTTGCCCTGGCAACTGTTGCTGGCCCCCAAAGCGGAAGTGGGCGGGTCCAGGCCCCCTTAAGCCCCCTGCCATGCCCAGGGTTGCCCTGGCAACTGTTGCTGGCCCCCAAAGCGGAAGTGGGCGGGTCCTGGCCCCCTTAAGCCCCCTGCCATGCCCAGGGTTGCCCTGGCAACTGTTGCTGGCCCCCAAAGCGGAAGCGGGCGGGTCCTGGCCCCCTTAAGCCCCCTGCCATGCCCAGTGTTGCCCTGGCAACTGTTGCTGGCTCCCAAAGCGGAAGCGGGCGGGTCCAGGCGCCCTTAAGCCCCCTGCCATGCCCAGGGTTGCCCTGGCAACTGTTGCTGGCCCCCAAAGCGGAAGTGGGCGGGTCCTGGCCCCCTTAAGCCCCCTGCCATGCCCAGGGTTGCCCTGGCAACTGTTGCTGGCCCCCAAAGCGGAAGTGGGCGGGTCCAGGCCCCCTTAAGCCCCCTGCCATGCCCAGGGTTGCCCTGGCAACTGTTGCTGGCCCCCAAAGCGGAAGTGGGCGGGTCCAGGCCCCCTTAAGCCCCCTGCCATGCCCAGGGTTGCCCTGGCAACTGTTGCTGGCCCCCAAAGCGGAAGTGGGCGGGTCCTGGCCCCCTTAAGCCCCCTGCCATGCCCAGTGTTGCCCTGGCAACTGTTGCTGGCCCCCAAAACGGAAGTGGGCGGGTCCAGGCCCCCTTAAGCCCCCTGCCATGCCCAGTGTTGCCCTGGCAACTGTTGCTGGCTCCCAAAGCGGAAGTGGGCGGGTCCAGGCGCCCTTTAGCCCCCTGCCATGCCCAGGGTTGCCCTGGCAACTGTTGCTGGCCCCCAAAGCGGAAGTGGGCGGGTCCAGGCCCCCTTAAGCCCCCTGCCATGCCCAGGGTATGCCCTGGCAACTGTTGCTGGCCCCCAAAGCGGAAGTGGGCGGGTCCAGGCCCCCTTAAGCCCCCTGCCATGCCCAGGGTTGCCCTGGCAACTGTTGCTGGCCCCCAAAGCGGAAGTGGGCGGGTCCAGGCCCCCTTAAGCCCCCTGCCATGCCCAGGGTTGCCCTGGCAACTGTTGCTGGCCCCCAAAGCGGAAGTGGGCGGGTCCAGGCCCCCTTAAGCCCCCTGCCATGCCCAGTGTTGCCCTGGCAACTGTTGCTGGCCCCCAAAGCGGAAGTGGGCGGGTCCAGGCCCCCTTAAGCCCCCTGCCATGCCCAGGGTTGCCCTGGCAATTGTTGCTGGCCCCCAAAGCGGAAGTGGGCCGGTCCAGGCGCCCTTAAGCCCCCTGCCATGCCCAGGGTTGCCCTGGCAAATGTTGCTGGCCCCCAAAGCGGAAGTGGGCGGGTCCTGGCCCCCTTAAGCCCCCTGCCATGCCCAGGGTTGCCCTGGCAACTGTTGCTGGCCCCCAAAGCGGAAGTGGTGGGTCCTGGCCCCCTTAAGCCCCCTGCCATGCCCAGGGTTGCCCTGGCAACTGTTGCTGGCCCCCAAAGCGGAAGTGGGCGGGTCCAGGCCCCCTTAAGCCCCCTGCCATGCCCAGGGTTGCCCTGGCAACTGTTGCTGGCCCCCAAAGCGGAAGTGGGCGGGTCCTGGCCCCCTTAAGCCCCCTGCCATGCCCAGGGTTGCCCTGGCAACTGTTGCTGGCCCCCAAAGCGGAAGTGGGCGGGTCCAGGCCCCCTTAAGCCCCCTGCCATGCCCAGGGTTGCCCTGGCAACTGTTGCTGGCCCCCAAAGCGGAAGTGGGCGGGTCCAGGCGCCCTTAAGCCCCCTGCCATGCCCAGGGTATGCCCTGGCAACTGTTGCTGGCCCCCAAAGCGGAAGTGGGCGGGTCCAGGCGCCCTTAATCCCCCTGCCATGCCCAGGGTTGCCCTGGCAACTGTTGCTGGCCCCCAAAGCGGAAGTGGGCGGGTCCAGGCCCCCTTAAGCCCCCTGCCATGCCCAGGGTTGCCCTGGCAACTGTTGCTGGCCCCCAAAGCGGAAGTGGGCGGGTCCTGGCCCCCTTAAGCCCCCTGCCATGCCCAGTGTTGCCCTGGCAACTGTTGCTGGCCCCCAAAACGGAAGTGGGCGGGTCCAGGCCCCCTTAAGCCCCCTGCCATGCCCAGTGTTGCCCTGGCAACTGTTGCTGGCTCCCAAAGCGGAAGTGGGCGGGTCCAGGCGCCCTTTAGCCCCCTGCCATGCCCAGGGTTGCCCTGGCAACTGTTGCTGGCCCCCAAAGCGGAAGTGGGCGGGTCCAGGCCCCCTTAAGCCCCCTGCCATGCCCAGGGTATGCCCTGGCAACTGTTGCTGGCCCCCAAAGCGGAAGTGGGCGGGTCCTGGCCCCCTTAAGCCCCCTGCCATGCCCAGTGTTGCCCTGGCAACTGTTGCTGGCCCCCAAAACGGAAGTGGGCGGGTCCAGGCCCCCTTAAGCCCCCTGCCATGCCCAGTGTTGCCCTGGCAACTGTTGCTGGCTCCCAAAGCGGAAGTGGGCGGGTCCAGGCGCCCTTTAGCCCCCTGCCATGCCCAGGGTTGCCCTGGCAACTGTTGCTGGCCCCCAAAGCGGAAGTGGGCGGGTCCAGGCCCCCTTAAGCCCCCTGCCATGCCCAGGGTATGCCCTGGCAACTGTTGCTGGCCCCCAAAGCGGAAGTGGGCGGGTCCAGGCCCCCTTAAGCCCCCTGCCATGCCCAGGGTTGCCCTGGCAACTGTTGCTGGCCCCCAAAGCGGAAGTGGGCGGGTCCAGGCCCCCTTAAGCCCCCTGCCATGCCCAGGGTTGCCCTGGCAACTGTTGCTGGCCCCCAAAGCGGAAGTGGGCGGGTCCAGGCCCCCTTAAGCCCCCTGCCATGCCCAGGGTTGCCCTGGCAAATGTTGCTGGCCCCCAAAGCGGAAGTGGGCGGGTCCTGGCCCCCTTAAGCCCCCTGCCATGCCCAGGGTTGCCCTGGCAACTGTTGCTGGCCCCCAAAGCGGAAGTGGGCGGGTCCTGGCCCCCTTAAGCCCCCTGCCATGCCCAGGGTTGCCCTGGCAACTGTTGCTGGCCCCCAAAGCGGAAGTGGGCGGGTCCAGGCCCCCTTAAGCCCCCTGCCATGCCCAGGGTTGCCCTGGCAACTGTTGCTGGCCCCCAAAGCGGAAGTGGGCGGGTCCTGGCCCCCTTAAGCCCCCTGCCATGCCCAGGGTTGCCCTGGCAACTGTTGCTGGCCCCCAAAGCGGAAGTGGGCGGGTCCAGGCCCCCTTAAGCCCCCTGCCATGCCCAGGGTTGCCCTGGCAACTGTGCTGGCCCCCAAAGCGGAAGTGGGCGGGTCCTGGCCCCCTTAAGCCCCCTGCCATGCCCAGTGTTGCCCTGGCAACTGTTGCTGGCCCCAAAGCGGAAGTGGGCGGGTCCAGGCCCCCTTAAGCCCCCTGCCATGCCCAGGGTTGCCCTGGCAATTGTTGCTGGCCCCCAAAGCGGAAGTGGGCGGGTCCTGGCCCCCTTAAGCCCCCTGCCATATGCCCAGGGTTGCCCTGGCAACTGTTGCTGGCCCCCAAAGCGGAAGTGGGCGGGTCCTGGCCCCCTTAAGCCCCCTGCCATGCCCAGGGTTGCCCTGGCAACTGTTGCTGGCCCCCAAAGCGGAAGTGGGCGGGTCCAGGCCCCCTTAAGCCCCCTGCCATGCCCAGGGTTGCCCTGGCAACTGTTGCTGGCCCCCAAAGCGGAAGTGGGCGGGTCCTGGCCCCCTTAAGCCCCCTGCCATGCCCAGGGTTGCCCTGGCAACTGTTGCTGGCCCCCAAAGCGGAAGTGGGCGGGTCCAGGCCCCCTTAAGCCCCCTGCCATGCCCAGGGTTGCCCTGGCAACTGTTGCTGGCCCCCAAAGCGGAAGTGGGCGGGTCCAGGCCCCCTTAAGCCCCCTGCCATGCCCAGGGTTGCCCTGGCAACTGTTGCTGGCCCCCAAAGCGGAAGTGGGCGGGTCCTGGCCCCCTTAAGCCCCCTGCCATGCCCAGGGTTGCCCTGGCAACTGTTGCTGGCCCCCAAAGCGGAAGTGGGCGGGTCCAGGCCCCCTTAAGCCCCCTGCCATGCCCAGGGTTGCCCTGGCAACTGTTGCTGGCCCCCAAAGCGGAAGTGGGCGGGTCCAGGCCCCCTTAAGCCCCCTGCCATGCCCAGGGTTGCCCTGGCAACTGTTGCTGGCCCCCAAAGCGGAAGTGGGCGGGTCCAGGCCCCCTTAAGCCCCCTGCCATGCCCAGGGTTGCCCTGGCAACTGTTGCTGGCTCCCAAAGCGGAAGCGGGCGGGTCCAGGCGCCCTTAAGCCCCCTGCCATGCCCAGGGTTGCCCTGGCAACTGTTGCTGGCCCCCAAAGCGGAAGTGGGCGGGTCCAGGCGCCCTTAAGCCCCCTGCCATGCCCAGGGTTGCCCTGGCAACTGTTGCTGGCCCCCAAAGCGGAAGTGGGCGGGTCCAGGCCCCCTTAAGCCCCCTGCCATGCCCAGGGTTGCCCTGGCAACTGTTGCTGGCCCCCAAAGCGGAAGTGGGCGGGTCCAGGCCCCCTTAAGCCCCCTGCCATGCCCAGGGTTGCCCTGGCAACTGTTGCTGGCCCCCAAAGCGGAAGTGGGCGGGTCCAGGCCCCCTTAATCCCCCTGCCATGCCCAGGGTTGCCCTGGCAACTGTTGCTGGCCCCCAAAGCGGAAGTGGGCGGGTCCAGGCCCCCTTAAGCCCCCTGCCATGCCCAGGGTTGCCCTGGCAACTGTTGCTGGCCCCCAAAGCGGAAGTGGGCGGGTCCAGGCCCCCTTAAGCCCCCTGCCATGCCCAGGGTTGCCCTGGCAACTGTTGCTGGCCCCCAAAGCGGAAGTGGGCGGGTCCTGGCCCCCTTAAGCCCCCTGCCATGCCCAGGGTTGCCCTGGCAACTGTTGCTGGCCCCCAAAGCGGAAGTGGGCGGGTCCTGGCCCCCTTAAGCCCCCTGCCATGCCCAGGGTTGCCCTGGCAACTGTTGCTGGCCCCCAAAGCGGAAGCGGGCGGGTCCTGGCCCCCTTAAGCCCCCTGCCATGCCCAGTGTTGCCCTGGCAACTGTTGCTGGCTCCCAAAGCGGAAGCGGGCGGGTCCAGGCGCCCTTAAGCCCCCTGCCATGCCCAGGGTTGCCCTGGCAACTGTTGCTGGCCCCCAAAGCGGAAGTGGGCGGGTCCAGGCGCCCTTAAGCCCCCTGCCATGCCCAGGGTTGCCCTGGCAACTGTTGCTGGCCCCCAAAGCGGAAGTGGGCGGGTCCAGGCCCCCTTAAGCCCCCTGCCATGCCCAGGGTTGCCCTGGCAACTGTTGCTGGCCCCCAAAGCGGAAGTGGGCGGGTCCTGGCCCCCTTAAGCCCCCTGCCATGCCCAGGGTTGCCCTGTCAACTGTTGCTGGCCCCCAAAGCGGAAGTGGGCGGGTCCAGGCCCCCTTAAGCCCCCTGCCATGCCCAGGGTTGCCCTGGCAACTGTTGCTGGCCCCCAAAGCGGAAGTGGGCGGGTCCTGGCCCCCTTAAGCCCCCTGCCATGCCCAGGGTTGCCCTGGCAACTGTTGCTGGCCCCCAAAGCGGAAGTGGGCGGGTCCAGGCCCCCTTAAGCCCCCTGCCATGCCCAGGGTTGCCCTGGCAACTGTTGCTGGCCCCAAAGCGGAAGTGGGCGGGTCCAGACCCCCTTAAGCCCCCTGCCATGCCCAGGGTTGCCCTGGCAACTGTTGCTGGCCCCCAAAGCGGAAGCGGGCGGGTCCAGGCCCCCTTAAGCCCCCTGCCATGCCCAGGGTTGCCCTGGCAACTGTTGCTGGCCCCCAAAGCGGAAGCGGGCGGGTCCAGGCGCCCTTAAGCCCCCTGCCATGCCCAGGGTTGCCCTGGCAACTGTTGCTGGCCCCCAAAGCGGAAGCGGGCGGGTCCAGGCCCCCTTAAGCCCCCTGCCATGCCCAGGGTTGCCCTGGCAACTGTTGCTGGCCCCCAAAGCGTAAGTGGGCGGGTCCAGGCCCCCTTAAGCCCCCTGCCATGCCCAGGGTAGCCCTGGCAACTGTTGCTGGCCCCCAAAGCGGAAGTGGGCGGGTCCAGGCCCCCTTAATCCCCCTGCCATGCCCAGGGTTGCCCTGGCAACTGTTGCTGGCCCCCAAAGCGGAAGTGGGCGGGTCCAGGCCCCCTTAAGCACCCTGCCATGCCCAGGGTTGCCCTGGCAACTGTTGCTGGCCCCCAAAGCGGAAGTGGGCGGGTCCTGGCCCCCTTAAGCCCCCTGCCATGCCCAGTGTTGCCCTGGCAACTGTTGCTGGCCCCCAAAGCGGAAGTGGGCGGGTCCTGGCCCCCTTAAGCCCCCTGCCATGCCCAGGGTTGCCCTGGCAACTGTTGCTGGCCCCCAAAGCGGAAGTGGGCGGGTCCTGGCCCCCTTAAGCCCCCTGCCATGCCCAGGGTTGCCCTGGCAACTGTTGCTGGCCCCCAAAGCGGAAGTGGGCGGGTCCAGGCCCCCTTAAGCCCCCTGCCATGCCAAGGGTTGCCCTGGCAACTGTTGATGGCCCCCAAAGCGGAAGTGGGCGGGTCCTGGCCCCCTTAAGCCCCCTGCCATGCCCACGGTTGCCCTGGCAACTTTTGCTGGCCCCCAAAGCGGAAGTGGGTTGGTCCAGGCCCCCTTAAGCCCCCTGCCATGCCCAGGGTTGCCCTGGCAACTGTTGCTGGCCCCCAAAGCGGAAGTGGGCGGGTCCTGGCCCCCTTAAGCCCCCTGCCATGTCCAGGGTTGCCCTGGCAACTGTTGTTGGCCCCCAAAGCGCAAGTGGGCGGGTCCTGGCCCCCTTAAGCCCCCTGCCATGTCCAGGGTTGCCCTGGCAACTGTTGCTGGCCCCCAAAGCGGAAGTGGGCGGGTCCAGGCCCCCTTAAGCCCCCTGCCATGCCCAGGGTTGCCCTGGCAACTGTTGCTGGCCCCCAAAGCGGAAGTGGGCGGGTCCAGGCCCCCTTAATCCCCCTGCCATGCCCAGGGTTGCCCTGGCAACTGTTGCTGGCCCCCAAAGCGGAAGTGGGCGGGTCCAGGCCCCCTTAAGCCCCCTGCCATGCCCAGGGTTGCCCTGGCAACTGTTGCTGGCCCCCAAAGCGGAAGTGGGCGGGTCCTGGCCCCCTTAAGCCCCCTGCCATGCCCAGGGTTGCCCTGGCAACTGTTGCTGGCCCCCAAAGCGGAAGTGGGCGGGTCCTGGCCCCCTTAAGCCCCCTGCCATGCCCAGGGTTGCCCTGGCAACTGTTGCTGGCCCCCAAAGCGGAAGCGGGCGGGTCCTGGCCCCCTTAAGCCCCCTGCCATGCCCAGTGTTGCCCTGGCAACTGTTGCTGGCTCCCAAAGCGGAAGCGGGCGGGTCCAGGCGCCCTTAAGCCCCCTGCCATGCCCAGGGTTGCCCTGGCAACTGTTGCTGGCCCCCAAAGCGGAAGCGGGCGGGTCCAGGCGCCCTTAAGCCCCCTGCCATGCCCAGGGTTGCCCTGGCAACTGTTGCTGGCCCCCAAAGCGGAAGTGGGCGGGTCCAGGCCCCCTTAAGCCCCCTGCCATGCCCAGGGTTGCCCTGGCAACTGTTGCTGGCCCCCAAAGCGGAAGTGGGCGGGTCCTGGCCCCCTTAAGCCCCCTGCCATGCCCAGGGTTGCCCTGTCAACTGTTGCTGGCCCCCAAAGCGGAAGTGGGCGGGTCCAGGCCCCCTTAAGCCCCCTGCCATGCCCAGGGTTGCCCTGGCAACTGTTGCTGGCCCCCAAAGCGGAAGTGGGCGGGTCCTGGCCCCCTTAAGCCCCCTGCCATGCCCAGGGTTGCCCTGGCAACTGTTGCTGGCCCCCAAAGCGGAAGTGGGCGGGTCCAGGCCCCCTTAAGCCCCCTGCCATGCCCAGGGTTGCCCTGGCAACTGTTGCTGGCCCCAAAGCGGAAGTGGGCGGGTCCAGACCCCCTTAAGCCCCCTGCCATGCCCAGGGTTGCCCTGGCAACTGTTGCTGGCCCCCAAAGCGGAAGCGGGCGGGTCCAGGCCCCCTTAAGCCCCCTGCCATGCCCAGGGTTGCCCTGGCAACTGTTGCTGGCCCCCAAAGCGGAAGCGGGCGGGTCCAGGCGCCCTTAAGCCCCCTGCCATGCCCAGGGTTGCCCTGGCAACTGTTGCTGGCCCCCAAAGCGGAAGTGGGCGGGTCCAGGCCCCCTTAAGCCCCCTGCCATGCCCAGGGTTGCCCTGGCAACTGTTGCTGGCCCCCAAAGCGTAAGTGGGCGGGTCCAGGCCCCCTTAAGCCCCCTGCCATGCCCAGGGTAGCCCTGGCAACTGTTGCTGGCCCCCAAAGCGGAAGTGGGCGGGTCCAGGCCCCCTTAATCCCCCTGCCATGCCCAGGGTTGCCCTGGCAACTGTTGCTGGCCCCCAAAGCGGAAGTGGGCGGGTCCAGGCCCCCTTAAGCACCCTGCCATGCCCAGGGTTGCCCTGGCAACTGTTGCTGGCCCCCAAAGCGGAAGTGGGCGGGTCCTGGCCCCCTTAAGCCCCCTGCCATGCCCAGTGTTGCCCTGGCAACTGTTGCTGGCCCCCAAAGCGGAAGTGGGCGGGTCCTGGCCCCCTTAAGCCCCCTGCCATGCCCAGGGTTGCCCTGGCAACTGTTGCTGGCCCCCAAAGCGGAAGTGGGCGGGTCCTGGCCCCCTTAAGCCCCCTGCCATGCCCAGGGTTGCCCTGGCAACTGTTGCTGGCCCCCAAAGCGGAAGTGGGCGGGTCCAGGCCCCCTTAAGCCCCCTGCCATGCCAAGGGTTGCCCTGGCAACTGTTGCTGGCCCCCAAAGCGGAAGTGGGCGGGTCCTGGCCCCCTTAAGCCCCCTGCCATGCCCACGGTTGCCCTGGCAACTTTTGCTGGCCCCCAAAGCGGAAGTGGGTTGGTCCAGGCCCCCTTAAGCCCCCTGCCATGCCCAGGGTTGCCCTGGCAACTGTTGCTGGCCCCCAAAGCGGAAGTGGGCGGGTCCTGGCCCCCTTAAGCCCCCTGCCATGTCCAGGGTTGCCCTGGCAACTGTTGTTGGCCCCCAAAGCGCAAGTGGGCGGGTCCTGGCCCCCTTAAGCCCCCTGCCATGTCCAGGGTTGCCCTGGCAACTGTTGCTGGCCCCCAAAGCGGAAGTGGGCGGGTCCAGGCGCCCTTAAGCCCCCTGCCATGCCCAGGGTTGCCCAGGCAACTGTTGCTGGCCCCCAAAGCGGAAGTGGGCGGGTCCAGGCCCCCTTAAGCCCCCTGCCATGCCCAGGGTTTCCCTGGCAACTGTTGCTGGCCCCCAAAGCGGAAGTGGGCGGGTCCAGGCCCCCTTAAGCCCCTGCCATGCCCAGGGTTGCCCTGGCAACTGTTGCTGGCCCCCAAAGCGGAAGTGGGCGGATCCAGGCGCCCTTAAGCCCCCTGCCATGCCCAGGGTTGCCCTGGCAACTGTTGCTGGCCCCCAAAGCGTAAGTGGGCGGGTCCAGGCCCCCTTAAGCCCCCTGCCATGCCCAGGGTAGCCCTGGCAACTGTTGCTGGCCCCCAAAGCGGAAGTGGGCGGGTCCAGGCCCCCTTAAGCACCCTGCCATGCCCAGGGTTGCCCTGGCAACTGTTGCTGGCCCCCAAAGCGGAAGTGGGCGGGTCCTGGCCCCCTTAAGCCCCCTGCCATGCCCAGTATTGCCCTGGCAACTGTTGCTGGCCCCCAAAGCGGAAGTGGGCGGGTCCTGGCCCCCTTAAGCCCCCTGCCATGCCCAGGGTTGCCCTGGCAACTGTTGCTGGCCCCCAAAGCGGAAGTGGGCGGGTCCTGGCCCCCTTAAGCCCCCTGCCATGCCCAGGGTTGCCCTGGCAACTGTTGCTGGCCCCCAAAGCGGAAGTGGGCGGGTCCTGGCCCCCTTAAGCCCCCTGCCATGCCCAGGGTTGCCCTGGCAACTGTTGCTGGCCCCCAAAGCGGAAGTGGGCGGGTCCAGGCCCCCTTAAGCCCCCTGCCATGCCCAGGGTTGCCCAGGCAACTGTTGCTGGCCCCCAAAGCGGAAGTGGGCGGGTCCAGGCGCCCTTAAGCCCCCTGCCATGCCCAGGGTATGCCCTGGCAACTTTTGCTGGCCCCCAAAGCGGAAGTGGGCGGGTCCAGGCCCCCTTAATCCCCCTGCCATGCCCAGGGTTGCCCTGGCAACTGTTGCTGGCCCCCAAAGCGGAAGTGGGCGGGTCCAGGCCCCCTTAAGCCCCCTGCCATGCCCAGGGTTGCCCTGGCAACTGTTGCTGGCCCCCAAAGCGGAAGTGGGCGGGTCCAGGCCCCCTTAAGCCCCCTGCCATGCCCAGGGTTGCCCAGGCAACTGTTGCTGGCCCCCAAAGCGGAAGTGGGCGGGTCCAGGCGCCCTTAAGCCCCCTGCCATGCCCAGGGTATGCCCTGGCAACTTTTGCTGGCCCCCAAAGCGGAAGTGGGCGGGTCCTGGCCCCCTTAAGCCCCCTGCCATGCCCAGGGTTGCCCTGGCAACTGTTGCTGGCCCCCAAAGCGGAAGTGGGCGGGTCCTGGCCCCCTTAAGCCCCCTGCCATGCCCAGGGTTGCCCTGGCAACTGTTGCTGGCCCCCAAAGCGGAAGTGGGCGGGTCCTGGCCCCCTTAAGCCCCCTGCCATGCCCAGGGTTGCCCTGGCAACTGTTGCTGGCCCCCAAAGCGGAAGCGGGCGGGTCCTGGCCCCCTTAAGCCCCCTGCCATGCCCAGTGTTGCCCTGGCAACTGTTGCTGGCTCCCAAAGTGGAAGCGGGCGGGTCCAGGCGCCCTTAAGCCCCCTGCCATGCCCAGGGTTGCCCTGGCAACTGTTGCTGGCCCCCAAAGCGGAAGTGGGCGGGTCCAGGCGCCCTTAAGCCCCCTGCCATGCCCAGGGTTGCCCTGGCAACTGTTGCTGGCCCCCAAAGCGGAAGTGGGCGGGTCCAGGCCCCCTTAAGCCCCCTGCCATGCCCAGGGTTGCCCTGGCAACTGTTGCTGGCCCCCAAAGCGGAAGTGGGCGGGTCCAGGCCCCCTTAAGCCCCCTGCCATGCCCAGGGTTGCCCTGGCAACTGTTGCTGGCCCCCAAAGCGGAAGTGGGCGGGTCCAGGCCCCCTTAATCCCCCTGCCATGCCCAGGGTTGCCCTGGCAACTGTTGCTGGCCCCCAAAGCGGAAGTGGGCGGGTCCAGGCCCCCTTAAGCCCCCTGCCATGCCCAGGGTTGCCCTGGCAACTGTTGCTGGCCCCCAAAGCGGAAGTGGGCGGGTCCAGGCCCCCTTAAGCCCCCTGCCATGCCCAGGGTTGCCCTGGCAACTGTTGCTGGCCCCCAAAGCGGAAGTGGGCGGGTCCTGGCCCCCTTAAGCCCCCTGCCATGCCCAGGGTTGCCCTGGCAACTGTTGCTGGCCCCCAAAGCGGAAGTGGGCGGGTCCTGGCCCCCTCAAGCCCCCTGCCATGCCCAGGGTTGCCCTGGCAACTGTTGCTGGCCCCCAAAGCGGAAGCGGGCGGGTCCTGGCCCCCTTAAGCCCCCTGCCATGCCCAGTGTTGCCCTGGCAACTGTTGCTGGCTCCCAAAGCGGAAGCGGGCGGGTCCAGGCGCCCTTAAGCCCCCTGCCATGCCCAGGGTTGCCCTGGCAACTGTTGCTGGCCCCCAAAGCGGAAGTGGGCGGGTCCAGGCGCCCTTAAGCCCCCTGCCATGCCCAGGGTTGCCCTGGCAACTGTTGCTGGCCCCCAAAGCGGAAGTGGGCGGGTCCAGGCCCCCTTAAGCCCCCTGCCATGCCCAGGGTTGCCCTGGCAACTGTTGCTGGCCCCCAAAGCGGAAGTGGGCGGGTCCTGGCCCCCTTAAGCCCCCTGCCATGTCCAGGGTTGCCCTGGCAACTGTTGCTGGCCCCCAAAGCGGAAGTGGGCGGGTCCAGGCGCCCTTAAGCCCCCTGCCATGCCCAGGGTTGCCCAGGCAACTGTTGCTGGCCCCCAAAGCGGAAGTGGGCGGGTCCAGGCCCCCTTAAGCCCCCTGCCATGCCCAGGGTTTCCCTGGCAACTGTTGCTGGCCCCCAAAGCGGAAGTGGGCGGGTCCAGGCCCCCTTAAGCCCCCTGCCATGCCCAGGGTTGGCCCTGGCAACTGTTGCTGGCCCCAAAGCGGAAGTGGGCGGGTCCAGACCCCCTTAAGCCCCCTGCCATGCCCAGGGTTGCCCTGGCAACTGTTGCTGGCCCCCAAAGCGGAAGCGGGCGGGTCCAGGCCCCCTTAAGCCCCCTGCCATGCCCAGGGTTGCCCTGGCAACTGTTGCTGGCCCCCAAAGCGGAAGCGGGCGGGTCCAGGCGCCCTTAAGCCCCCTGCCATGCCCAGGTTGCCCTGGCAACTGTTGCTGGCCCCCAAAGCGGAAGTGGGCGGGTCCTGGCCCCCTTAAGCCCCCTGCCATGCCCAGGGTTGCCCTGGCAACTGTTGCTGGCCCCCAAAGCGGAAGTGGGCGGGTCCAGGCCCCCTTAAGCCCCCTGCCATGCCCAGGGTTGCCCTGGCAACTGTTGCTGGCCCCAAAGCGGAAGTGGGCGGGTCCAGACCCCCTTAAGCCCCCTGCCATGCCCAGGGTTGCCCTGGCAACTGTTGCTGGCCCCCAAAGCGGAAGCGGGCGGGTCCAGGCCCCCTTAAGCCCCCTGCCATGCCCAGGGTTGCCCTGGCAACTGTTGCTGGCCCCCAAAGCGGAAGCGGGCGGGTCCAGGCGCCCTTAAGCCCCCTGCCATGCCCAGGGTTGCCCTGGCAACTGTTGCTGGCCCCCAAAGCGGAAGTGGGCGGGTCCAGGCCCCCTTAAGCCCCCTGCCATGCCCAGGGTTGCCCTGGCAACTGTTGCTGGCCCCCAAAGCGGAAGTGGGCGGGTCCAGGCCCCCTTAAGCCCCCTGCCATGCCCAGGGTTGCCCTGGCAACTGTTGCTGGCCCCCAAAGCGGAAGTGGGCCGGTCCAGGCGCCCTTAAGCCCCCTGCCATGCCCAGGGTTGCCCTGGCAAATGTTGCTGGCCCCCAAAGCGGAAGTGGGCAGGTCCTGGCCCCCTTAAGCCCCCTGCCATGCCCAGGGTTGCCCTGGCAACTGTTGCTGGCCCCCAAAGCGGAAGTGGGCGGGTCCAGGCCCCCTTAAGCCCCCTGCCATGCCCAGGGTTGCCCTGGCAACTGTTGCTGGCCCCCAAAGCGGAAGTGGGCGGGTCCAGGCCCCCTTAAGCCCCTGCAATGCCCAGGGTTGCCCTGGCAACTGTTGCTGGCCCCCAAAGCGGAAGTGGGCGGATCCAGGCGCCCTTAAGCCCCCTGCCATGCCCAGGGTTGCCCTGGCAACTGTTGCTGGCCCCCAAAGCGTAAGTGGGCGGGTCCAGGCCCCCTTAAGCCCCCTGCCATGCCCAGGGTAGCCCTGGCAACTGTTGCTGGCCCCCAAAGCGGAAGTGGGCGGGTCCAGGCCCCCTTAATCCCCCTGCCATGCCCAGGGTTGCCCTGGCAACTGTTGCTGGCCCCCAAAGCGGAAGTGGGCGGGTCCAGGCCCCCTTAAGCACCCTGCCATGCCCAGGGTTGCCCTGGCAACTGTTGCTGGCCCCCAAAGCGGAAGTGGGCGGGTCCAGGCCCCCTTAAGCACCCTGCCATGCCCAGGGTTGCCCTGGCAACTGTTGCTGGCCCCCAAAGCGGAAGTGGGCGGGTCCTGGCCCCCTTAAGCCCCCTGCCATGCCCAGTGTTGCCCTGGCAACTGTTGCTGGCCCCCAAAGCGGAAGTGGGCGGGTCCTGGCCCCTTAAGCCCCCTGCCATGCCCAGGGTTGCCCTGGCAACTGTTGCTGGCCCCCAAAGCGGAAGTGGGCGGGTCCTGGCCCCCTTAAGCCCCCTGCCATGCCCAGGGTTGCCCTGGCAACTGTTGCTGGCCCCCAAAGCGGAAGTGGGCGGGTCCAGGCCCCCTTAAGCCCCCTGCCATGCCAAGGGTTGCCCTGGCAACTGTTGCTGGCCCCCAAAGCGGAAGTGGGCGGGTCCTGGCCCCCTTAAGCCCCCTGCCATGCCCACGGTTGCCCTGGCAACTTTTGCTGGCCCCCAAAGCGGAAGTGGGTTGGTCCAGGCCCCCTTAAGCCCCCTGCCATGCCCAGGGTTGCCCTGGCAACTGTTGCTGGCCCCCAAAGCGGAAGTGGGCGGGTCCTGGCCCCCTTAAGCCCCCTGCCATGTCCAGGGTTGCCCTGGCAACTGTTGCTGGCCCCCAAAGCGGAAGTGGGCGGGTCCTGGCCCCCTTAAGCCCCCTGCCATGTCCAGGGTTGCCCTGGCAACTGTTGCTGGCCCCCAAAGCGGAAGTGGGCGGGTCCAGGCGCCCTTAAGCCCCCTGCCATGCCCAGGGTTGCCCAGGCAACTGTTGCTGGCCCCCAAAGCGGAAGTGGGCGGGTCCAGGCCCCCTTAAGCCCCCTGCCATGCCCAGGGTTGCCCTGGCAACTGTTGCTGGCCCCCAAAGCGGAAGTGGGCGGGTCCAGGCCCCCTTAAGCCCCTGCCATGCCCAGGGTTGCCCTGGCAACTGTTGCTGGCCCCCAAAGCGGAAGTGGGCGGATCCAGGCGCCCTTAAGCCCCCTGCCATGCCCAGGGTTGCCCTGGCAACTGTTGCTGGCCCCCAAAGCGGAAGTGGGCGGGTCCAGGCCCCCTTAAGCCCCTGCCATGCCCAGGGTTGCCCTGGCAACTGTTGCTGGCCCCCAAAGCGGAAGTGGGCGGGTCTAGGCCCCCTTAAGCCCCCTGCCATGCCCAGGGTAGCCCTGGCAACTGTTGCTGGCCCCCAAAGCGGAAGTGGGCGGGTCCAGGCCCCCTTAAGCACCCTGCCATGCCCAGGGTTGCCCTGGCAACTGTTGCTGGCCCCCAAAGCGGAAGTGGGCGGGTCCTGGCCCCCTTAAGCCCCCTGCCATGCCCAGTATTGCCCTGGCAACTGTTGCTGGCCCCCAAAGCGGAAGTGGGCGGGTCCTGGCCCCCTTAAGCCCCCTGCCATGCCCAGGGTTGCCCTGGCAACTGTTGCTGGCCCCCAAAGCGGAAGTGGGCGGGTCCTGGCCCCCTTAAGCCCCCTGCCATGCCCAGGGTTGCCCTGGCAACTGTTGCTGGCCCCCAAAGCGGAAGTGGGCGGGTCCAGGCCCCCTTAAGCCCCCTGCCATGCCCAGGGTTGCCCAGGCAACTGTTGCTGGCCCCCAAAGCGGAAGTGGGCGGGTCCAGGCGCCCTTAAGCCCCCTGCCATGCCCAGGGTATGCCCTGGCAACTTTTGCTGGCCCCCAAAGCGGAAGTGGGCGGGTCCAGGCCCCCTTAATCCCCCTGCCATGCCCAGGGTTGCCCTGGCAACTGTTGCTGGCCCCCAAAGCGGAAGTGGGTGGGTCCAGGCCCCCTTAAGCCCCCTGCCATGCCCAGGGTTGCCCTGGCAACTGTTGCTGGCCCCCAAAGCGGAAGTGGGCGGGTCCAGGCCCCTTAAGCCCCCTGCCATGCCCAGGGTTGCCCAGGCAACTGTTGCTGGCCCCCAAAGCGGAAGTGGGCGGGTCCAGGCGCCCTTAAGCCCCCTGCCATGCCCAGGGTTGCCCTGGCAACTGTTGCTGGCCCCCAAAGCGGAAGTGGGCGGGTCCTGGCCCCCTTAAGCCCCCTGCCATGCCCAGGGTTGCCCTGGCAACTGTTGCTGGCCCCCAAAGCGGAAGTGGGCGGGTCCTGGCCCCCTTAAGCCCCCTACCATGCCCAGGGTTGCCCTGGCAACTGTTGCTGGCCCCCAAAGCGGAAGTGGGCGGGTCCAGGCGCCCTTAAGCCCCTGCCATGCCCAGGGTTGCCCTGGCAACTGTTGCTGGCCCCCAAAGCGGAAGTGGGCGGGTCCAGGCCCCCTTCAGCCCCCTGCCATGCCCAGGGTTGCCCAGGCAACTGTTGCTGGCCCCCAAAGCGGAAGTGGGCGGGTCCAGGACCCCTTAAGCCCCCTGCCATGCCCAGGGTTGCCCTGGCAACTGTTGCTGGCCCCCAAAGCGGAAGTGGGCGGGTCCAGGCGCCCTTAAGCCCCCTGCCATGCCCAGGGTATGCCCTGGCAACTTTTGCTGGCCCCCAAAGCGGAAGTGGGCGGGTCCTGGCCCCCTTAAGCCCCCTGCCATGCCCAGGGTTGCCCTGGCAACTGTTGCTGGCCCCCAAAGCGGAAGTGGGCGGGTCCTGGCCCCCTTAAGCCCCCTGCCATGCCCAGGGTTGCCCTGGCAACTGTTGCTGGCCCCCAAAGCGGAAGTGGGCGGGTCCTGGCCCCCTTAAGCCCCCTACCATGCCCAGGGTTGCCCTGGCAACTGTTGCTGGCCCCCAAAGCGGAAGTGGGCGGGTCCAGGCGCCCTTAAGCCCCTGCCATGCCCAGGGTTGCCCTGGCAACTGTTGCTGGCCCCAAAGCGGAAGTGGGCGGGTCCCAGGCCCCCTTAAGCCCCCTGCCATGCCAAGGGTTGCCCTGGCAACTGTTGCTGGCCCCCAAAGCGGAAGTGGGCGGGTCCTGGCCCCCTTAAGCCCCTGCCATGCCCAGGGTTGCCCTGGCAACTTTTGCTGGCCCCCAAAGCGGAAGTGGGTTGGTCCAGGCCCCCTTAAGCCCCCTGCCATGCCCAGGGTTGCCCTGGCAACTGTTGCTGGCCCCCAAAGCGGAAGTGGGCGGGTCCTGGCCCCCTTAAGCCCCCTGCCATGTCCAGGGTTGCCCTGGCAACTGTTGCTGGCCCCCAAAGCGGAAGTGGGCGGGTCCAGGCGCCCTTAAGCCCCCTGCCATGCCCAGGGTTGCCCTGGTAACTGTTGCTGGCCCCCAAAGCGGAAGTGGGCGGGTCCTGGCCCCCTTAAGCCCCCTGCCCATGCCCAGGGTTGCCTAGGCAACTGTTGCTGGCCCCCAAAGCGGAAGTGGGCGGGTCCAGGCCCTCTTAAGCCCCCTGCCATGCCCAGGGTTGCCCTGGCAACTGTTGCTGGCCCCCAAAGCGGAAGTGGGCGGGTCCAGGCCCCCTTAAGCCCCCTGCCATGCCCAGTGTTGCCCTGGCAACTGTTGCTGGCCCCCAAAGCGGAAGTGGGCGGGTCCAGGCCCCCTTAAGCCCCCTGCCATGCCCAGTGTTGCACTGGCAACTGTTGCTGGCCCCCAAAGCGGAAGTGGGAGGGTCCAGGCCCCCTTAAGCCCCCTGCCATGCCCAGGGTTGCCCTGGCAACTGTTTCTGGCCCCCAAAGCGGAAGTGGGCGGGTCCAGGCACTCTTAAGCCCCCTGCCATGCCCAGGGTTGCCCTGGCAACTGTTGCTGGCCCCCAAAGCGGAAGTGGGCGGGTCCAGGCCCCCTTAAGCCCCCTGCCATGCCCAGGGTTGCCATGGCAACTGTTGCTGGCCCCCAAAGCGGAAGTGGGCGGGTCCTGGTCCCCTTAAGCCCCCTGCCATGCCCAGGGTTGCCCTGGCAACTGTTGCTGGCCCCCAAAGCGGAAGTGGGCGGGTCCAGGCCCCCTTAAGCCCCCTGCCATGCCCAGGGTTGCCCTGGCAACTGTTGCTGGCCCCCAAAGCGGAAGTGGGCGGGTCCAGGCCCCCTTAAGCCCCCTGCCATGCCCAGGGTTGCCCAGGCAACTGTTGCTGGCCCCCAAAGCGGAAGTGGGCGGGTCCATGCCCCCTTAAGCCCCCTGCCATGCCCAGTGTTGCCCTGGCAACTGTTGCTGGCCCCCAAAGCGGAAGTGGGCGGGTCCAGGCCCCCTTAAGCCCCCTGCCATGCCCAGTGTTGCCCTGGCAACTGTTGCTGGCCCCCAAAGCGGAAGTGGGCGGGTCCAGGCCCTCTTAAGCCCCCTGCCATGCCCAGGGTTGCCCTGGCAACTGTTGCTGGCCCCCAAAGCGGAAGTGGGCGGGTCCAGGCCCTCTTAAGCCCCCTGCCATGCCCAGGGTTGCCCTGGCAACTGTTGCTGGCCCCCAAAGCGGAAGTGGGCGGGTCCTGGCCCCCTTAAGCCCCCTGCCATGCCCAGGGTTGCCCTGGCAACTGTTGCTGGCCCCCAAAGCGTAAGTGGGCGGGTCCAGGCCCCCTTAAGCCCCCTGCCATGCCCAGGGTTGCCCTGGCAACTGTTGCTGGCCCCCAAAGCGGAAGTGGGCGGATCCAGGCGCCCTTAAGCCCCCTGCCATGCCCAGGGTTGCCCTGGCAACTGTTGCTGGCCCCCAAAGCGTAAGTGGGCGGGTCAAGGCGCCCTTAAGCCCCCTGCCATGCCCAGGGTATGCCATGGCAACTGTTGCTGGGCCCCAAAGCGGAAGTGGGCGGGTCCAGGCCCCCTTAAGCCCCCTGCCATGCCCAGGGTTGCCCTGGCAACTGTTGCTGGCCCCCAAAGCGGAAGTGGGCGGGTCCAGGCCCCCTTAAGCCCCCTGCCATGCCCAGGGTTGCCCTGGCAACTGTTGCTGGCCCCCAAAGCGGAATTGGGCGGGTCCTGCCCCCTTAAGCCCCCTGCCATGCCCAGTATTGCCCTGGCAACTGTTGCTGGCCCCCAAAGCGGAAGTGGGCGGGTCCTGGCCCCCTTAAGCCCCCTGCCATGCCCAGGGTTGCCCTGGCAACTGTTGCTGGCCCCCAAAGCGGAAGTGGGCGGGTCCTGGCCCCCTTAAGCCCCCTGCCATGCCCAGGGTTGCCCAGGCAACTGTTGCTGGCCCCCAAAGCGGAAGTGGGCGGGTCCATGCCCCCTTAAGCCCCCTGCCATGCCCAGTGTTGCCCTGGCAACCGTTGCTGGCCCCCAAAGCGGAAGTGGGCGGGTCCAGGCCCCCTTAAGCCCCCTGCCATGCCCAGGGTTGCCCAGGCAACTGTTGCTGGCCCCCAAAGCGGAAGTGGGCGGGTCCATGCCCCCTTAAGCCCCCTGCCATGCCCAATGTTGCCCTGGCAACTGTTGCTGGCCCCCAAAGCGGAAGTGGGCGGGTCCTGGCGCCCTTAAGCCCCCTGCCATGCCCAGGGTTGCCCTGGCAACTGTTGCTGGCCCCCAAAGCGGAAGTGGGCGGGTCCTGGCCCCCTTAAGCCCCCTGCCATGCCCAGGGTTGCCCTGGCAACTGTTGCTGGCCCCCAAAGCGGAAGTGGGCGGGTCCTGGCCCCCTTAAGCCCCCTGCCATGCCCAGGGTTGCCCTGGCAACTGTTGCTGGCCCCCAAAGCGGAAGTGGGCGGGTCCAGGCCCCCTTAAGCCCCCTGCCATGCCCAGGGTTGCCCTGGCAACTGTTGCTGGCCCCCAAAGCGGAAGTGGGCGGGTCCTGGCCCCCTTAAGCCCCCTGCCATGCCCAGTATTGCCCTGGCAACTGTTGCTGGCCCCCAAAGCGGAAGTGGGCGGGTCCTGGCCCCCTTAAGCCCCCTGCCATGCCCAGGGTTGCCCTGGCAACTGTTGCTGGCCCCCAAAGCGGAAGTGGGCGGGTCCTGGCCCCCTTAAGCCCCCTGCCATGCCCAGGGTTGCCCTGGCAACTGTTGCTGGCCCCCAAAGCGGAAGTGGGCGGGTCCAGGCCCCCTTAAGCCCCCTGCCATGCCCAGGGTTGCCCAGGCAACTGTTGCTGGCCCCCAAAGCGGAAGTGGGCGGGTCCATGCCCCCTTAAGCCCCCTGCCATGCCCAGTGTTGCCCTGGCAACCGTTGCTGGCCCCCAAAGCGGAAGTGGGCGGGTCCAGGCCCCCTTAAGCCCCCTGCCATGCCCAGGGTTGCCCAGGCAACTGTTGCTGGCCCCCAAAGCGGAAGTGGGCGGGTCCATGCCCCCTTAAGCCCCCTGCCATGCCCAATGTTGCCCTGGCAACTGTTGCTGGCCCCCAAAGCGGAAGTGGGCGGGTCCTGGCGCCCTTAAGCCCCCTGCCATGCCCAGGGTTGCCCTGGCAACTGTTGCTGGCCCCCAAAGCGGAAGTGGGCGGGTCCAGGCCCCCTTAAGCCCCCTGCCATGCCCAGGGTTGCCCTGGCAACTGTTGCTGCCCCCCAAAGCGGAAGTGGGCGGGTCCTGGCGCCCTTAAGCCCCCTGCCATGCCCAATGTTGCCCTGGCAACTGTTGCTGGCCCCCAAAGCGGAAGTGGGCGGGTCCTGGCCCCCTTAAGCCCCCTGCCATGCCCAGGGTTGCCCTGGCAACTGTTGCTGCCCCCCAAAGCGGAAGTGGGCGGGTCCTGGCGCCCTTAAGCCCCCTGCCATGCCCAATGTTGCCCTGGCAACTGTTGCTGGCCCCCAAAGCGGAAGTGGGCGGGTCCAGGCGCCATTAAGCCCCCTGCCTTGCCCAGGGTTGCCCTGGCAACTGTTGCTGGCCCCCAAAGCGGAAGTGGGCGGGTCCAGGCCCACTTAAGCCCCCTGCCATGCCCAGGGTTGCCCTGGCAACTGTTGCTGGCCCCCAAAGCGGAAGTGGGCGGGTCCAGGCCCCCTTAAGCCCCCTGCCATGCCCAGGGTTGCCCTGGCAACTGTTGCTGGCCCCCAAAGCGGAAGTGGGCGGGTCCAGGCCCCCTTAAGCCCCCTGCCATGCCCAATGTTGCCCTGGCAACTGTTGCTGGCCCCCAAAGCGGAAGTGGGCAGGTTCTGGCGCCCTTAAGCCCCCTGCCATGCCCAGGGTTGCCCTGGCAACTGTTGCTGGCCCCCAAAGCGGAAGTGGGCGGGTCCAGGCCCCCTTAAGCCCCCTGCCATGCCCAATGTTGCCCTGGCAACTGTTGCTGGCCCCCAAAGCGGAAGTGGGCGGGTCCAGGCGCCCTTAAGCCCCCTGCCTTGCCCAGGGTTGCCCTGGCAACTGTTGCTGGCCCCCAAAGCGGAAGTGGGCGGGTCCAGGCCCACTTAAGCCCCCTGCCATGCCCAGGGTTGCCCTGGCAACTGTTGCTGGCCCCCAAAGCGGAAGTGGGCGGGTCCAGGCCCCATTAAGCCCCCTGCCATGCCCAGTGTTGCACTGGCAACTGTTGCTGGCCCCCAAAGCGGAAGTGGGAGGGTCCAGGCCCCCTTAAGCCCCCTGCCATGCCCAGGGTTGCCCTGGCAACTGTTGCTGGCCCCCAAAGCGGAAGTGGGCGGGTCCAGGCGCCCTTAAGCCCCCTGCCATGCCCAGGGTTGCCCTGGTAACTGTTGCTGGCCCCCAAAGCGGAAGTGGGCGGGTCCTGGCCCCCTTAAGCCCCCTGCCATGCCCAGGGTTGCCCAGGCAACTGTTGCTGGCCCCCAAAGCGGAAGTGGGCGGGTCCAGGCCCCCTTAAGCCCCCTGCCATGCCCAGTGTTGCACTGGCAACTGTTGCTGGCCCCCAAAGCGGAAGTGGGAGGGTCCAGGCCCCCTTAAGCCCCCTGCCATGCCCAGGGTTGCCCTGGCAACTGTTTCTGGCCCCCAAAGCGGAAGTGGGCGGGTCCAGGCACTCTTAAGCCCCCTGCCATGCCCAGGGTTGCCCTGGCAACTGTTGCTGGCCCCCAAAGCGGAAGTGGGCGGGTCCAGGCGCCCTTAAGCCCCCTGCCATGCCCAGGGTTGCCCTGGTAACTGTTGCTGGCCCCCAAAGCGGAAGTGGGCGGGTCCTGGCCCCCTTAAGCCCCCTGCCATGCCCAGTGTTGCCCTGGCAACTGTTGCTGGCCCCCAAAGCGGAAGTGGGCGGGTCCAGGCCCCCTTAAGCCCCCTGCCATGCCCAGGGTTGCACTGGCAACTGTTGCTGGCCCCCAAAGCGGAAGTGGGAGGGTCCAGGCCCCCTTAAGCCCCCTGCCATGCCCAGGGTTGCCCTGGCAACTGTTTCTGGCCCCCAAAGCGGAAGTGGGCGGGTCCAGGCACTCTTAAGCCCCCTGCCATGCCCAGGGTTGCCCTGGCAACTGTTGCTGGCCCCCAAAGCGGAAGTGGGCGGGTCCAGGCCCCCTTAAGCCCCCTGCCATGCCCAGGGTTGCCCTGGCAACTGTTGCTGGCCCCCAAAGCGGAAGTGGGCGGGTCCTGGTCCCCTTAAGCCCCCTGCCATGCCCAGGGTTGCCCTGGCAACTGTTGCTGGCCCCCAAAGCGGAAGTGGGCGGGTCCAGGCCCCCTTAAGCCCCCTGCCATGCCCAGGGTTGCCCTGGCAACTGTTGCTGGCCCCCAAAGCGGAAGTGGGCGGGTCCAGGCCCCCTTAAGCCCCCTGCCATGCCCAGGGTTGCCCTGGCAATTGTTGCTGGCCCCCAAAGCGGAAGTGGGCGGGTCCTGGCCCCCTTAAGCCCCCTGCCATGCCCAGGGTTGCCCTGGCAACTGTTGCTGGCCCCCAAAGCGGAAGTGGGCGGGTCCAGGCCCCCTTAAGCCCCCTGCCATGCCCAGGGTTGCCCAGGCAACTGTTGCTGGCCCCCAAAGCGGAAGTGGGCGGGTCCAGGCGCCCTTAAGCCCCCTGCCATGCCCAGGGTTGCCCAGGCAACTGTTGCTGGCCCCCAAAGCGGAAGTGGGCGGGTCCAGGCCCCCTTAAGCCCCCTGCCATGCCCAGGGTTGCCCTGGCAACTGTTGCTGGCCCCCAAAACGGAAGTGGGCGGGTCCTGGCCCCCTTAAGCCCCCTGCCATGCCCAGGGTTGCCCTGTCAACTGTTGCTGGCCCCCAAAGCGGAAGTGGGCGGGTCCAGGCCCCCTTAAGCCCCCTGCCATGCCCAGGGTTGCCCTGGCAACTGTTGCTGGCCCCCAAAGCGGAAGTGGGCGGGTCCAGGCCCCCTTAAGCCCCCTGCCATGCCCAGGGTTGCCCTGGCAACTGTTGCTGGCCCCCAAAGCGGAAGTGGGCGGGTCCAGGCCCCCTTAAGCCCCCTGCCATGCCCAGGGTTGCCCTGGCAACTGTTGCTGGCCCCCAAAGCGGAAGTGGGCGGGTCCAGGCCCCCTTAAGCCCCCTGCCATGCCCAGGGTTGCCCTGGCAACTGTTGCTGGCCCCCAAAGCGGAAGTGGGCGGGTCCAGGCCCCCTTAAGCCCCCTGCCATGCCCAGGGTTGCCCTGGCAACTGTTGCTGGCCCCCAAAGCGGAAGTGGGCGGGTCCAGGCCCCCTTAAGCCCCCTGCCATGCCCAGGGTTGCCCTGGCAAATGTTGCTGGCCCCCAAAGCGGAAGTGGGCGGGTCCTGGCCCCCTTAAGCCCCCTGCCATGCCCAGGGTTGCCCTGGCAACTGTTGCTGGCCCCCAAAGCGGAAGTGGGCGGGTCCTGGCCCCCTTAAGCCCCCTGCCATGCCCAGGGTTGCCCTGGCAACTGTTGCTGGCCCCCAAAGCGGAAGTGTGCGGGTCCAGGCCCCCTTAAGCCTCCTGCCATGCCCAGGGTTGCCCTGGCAACTGTTGCTGGCCCCCAAAGCGGAAGTGGGCGGGTCCTGGCCCCCTTAAGCCCCCTGCCATGCCCAGGGTTGCCCTGGCAACTGTTGCTGGCCCCCAAAGCGGAAGTGGGCGGGTCCAGGCCCCCTTAAGCCCCCTGCCATGCCCAGGGTTGCCCTGGCAACTGTTGCTGGCCCCCAAAGCGGAAGTGGGCGGGTCCAGGCGCCCTTAAGCCCCCTGCCATGCCCAGGGTATGCCCTGGCAACTGTTGCTGGCCCCCAAAGCGGAAGTGGGCGGGTCCAGGCGCCCTTAATCCCCCTGCCATGCCCAGGGTTGCCCTGGCAACTGTTGCTGGCCCCCAAAGCGGAAGTGGGCGGGTCCAGGCCCCCTTAAGCCCCCTGCCATGCCCAGGGTTGCCCTGGCAATTGTTGCTGGCCCCCAAAGCGGAAGTGGGCCGGTCCAGGCGCCCTTAAGCCCCCTGCCATGCCCAGGGTTGCCCTGGCAAATGTTGCTGGCCCCCAAAGCGGAAGTGGGCGGGTCCTGGCCCCCTTAAGCCCCCTGCCATGCCCAGGGTTGCCCTGGCAACTGTTGCTGGCCCCCAAAGCGGAAGTGGGCGGGTCCTGGCCCCCTTAAGCCCCCTGCCATGCCCAGGGTTGCCCTGGCAACTGTTGCTGGCCCCCAAAGCGGAAGTGGGCGGGTCCAGGCCCCCTTAAGCCCCCTGCCATGCCCAGGGTTGCCCTGGCAACTGTTGCTGGCCCCCAAAGCGGAAGTGGGCGGGTCCTGGCCCCCTTAAGCCCCCTGCCATGCCCAGGGTTGCCCTGGCAACTGTTGCTGGCCCCCAAAGCGGAAGTGGGCGGGTCCAGGCCCCCTTAAGCCCCCTGCCATGCCCAGGGTTGCCCTGGCAACTGTTGCTGGCCCCCAAAGCGGAAGTGGGCGGGTCCAGGCCCCCTTAAGCCCCCTGCCATGCCCAGGGTTGCCCTGGCAAATGTTGCTGGCCCCCAAAGCGGAAGTGGGCGGGTCCTGGCCCCCTTAAGCCCCCTGCCATGCCCAGGGTTGCCCTGGCAACTGTTGCTGGCCCCCAAAGCGGAAGTGGGCGGGTCCTGGCCCCCTTAAGCCCCCTGCCATGCCCAGGGTTGCCCTAGCAACTGTTGCTGGCCCCCAAAGCGGAAGTGGGCGGGTCCAGGCCCCCTTAAGCCCCCTGCCATGCCCAGGGTTGCCCTGGCAACTGTTGCTGGCCCCCAAAGCGGAAGTGGGCGGGTCCTGGCCCCCTTAAGCCCCCTGCCATGCCCAGGGTTGCCCTGGCAACTGTTGCTGGCCCCCAAAGCGGAAGTGGGCGGGTCCAGGCCCCCTTAAGCCCCCTGCCATGCCCAGGGTTGCCCTGGCAACTGTTGCTGGCCCCCAAAGCGGAAGTGGGCGGGTCCAGGCCCCCTTAAGCCCCCTGCCATGCCCAGGGTTGCCCTGGCAAATGTTGCTGGCCCCCAAAGCGGAAGTGGGCGGGTCCTGGCCCCCTTAAGCCCCCTGCCATGCCCAGGGTTGCCCTGGCAACTGTTGCTGGCCCCCAAAGCGGAAGTGGGCGGGTCCTGGCCCCCTTAAGCCCCCTGCCATGCCCAGGGTTGCCCTGGCAACTGTTGCTGGCCCCCAAAGCGGAAGTGGGCGGGTCCTGGCCCCCTTAAGCCCCCTGCCATGCCCAGGGTTGCCCTGGCAACTGTTGCTGGCCCCCAAAGCGGAAGTGGGCGGGTCCAGGCCCCCTTAAGCCCCCTGCCATGCCCAGGGTTGCCCTGGCAACTGTTGCTGGCCCCCAAAGCGGAAGTGGGCGGGTCCTGGCCCCCTTAAGCCCCCTGCCATGCCCAGGGTTGCCCTGGCAACTGTTGCTGGCCCCCAAAGCGGAAGTGGGCGGGTCCAGGCCCCCTTAAGCCCCCTGCCATGCCCAGGGTTGCCCTGGCAACTGTTGCTGGCCCCCAAAGCGGAAGTGGGCGGGTCCAGGCCCCCTTAAGCCCCCTGCCATGCCCAGTGTTGCCCTGGCAACTGTTGCTGGCCCCCAAAGCGGAAGTGGGCGGGTCCAGGCCCCCTTAAGCCCCCTGCCATGCCCAGGGTTGCCCTGGCAATTGTTGCTGGCCCCCAAAGCGGAAGTGGGCCGGTCCAGGCGCCCTTAAGCCCCCTGCCATGCCCAGGGTTGCCCTGGCAAATGTTGCTGGCCCCCAAAGCGGAAGTGGGCGGGTCCTGGCCCCCTTAAGCCCCCTGCCATGCCCAGGGTTGCCCTGGCAACTGTTGCTGGCCCCCAAAGCGGAAGTGGGCGGGTCCTGGCCCCCTTAAGCCCCCTGCCATGCCCAGGGTTGCCCTGGCAACTGTTGCTGGCCCCCAAAGCGGAAGTGGGCGGGTCCAGGCCCCCTTAAGCCCCCTGCCATGCCCAGGGTTGCCCTGGCAACTGTTGCTGCCCCCCAAAGCGGAAGTGGGCGGGTCCTGGCCCCCTTAAGCCCCCTGCCATGCCCAGTGTTGCCCTGGCAACTGTTGCTGGCCCCCAAAACGGAAGTGGGCGGGTCCAGGCCCCCTTAAGCCCCCTGCCATGCCCAGTGTTGCCCTGGCAACTGTTGCTGGCTCCCAAAGCGGAAGTGGGCGGGTCCAGGCGCCCTTTAGCCCCCTGCCATGCCCAGGGTTGCCCTGGCAACTGTTGCTGGCCCCCAAAGCGGAAGTGGGCGGGTCCAGGCCCCCTTAAGCCCCCTGCCATGCCCAGGGTATGCCCTGGCAACTGTTGCTGGCCCCCAAAGCGGAAGTGGGTGGGTCCAGGCCCCCTTAAGCCCCCTGCCATGCCCAGGGTTGCCCTGGCAACTGTTGCTGGCCCCCAAAGCGGAAGTGGGCGGGTCCAGGCCCCCTTAAGCCCCCTGCCATGCCCAGGGTTGCCCTGGCAACTGTTGCTGGCCCCCAAAGCGGAAGTGGGCGGGTCCAGGCCCCCTTAAGCCCCCTGCCATGCCCAGGGTTGCCCTGGCAACTGTTGCTGGCCCCCAAAGCGGAAGTGGGCGGGTCCAGGCCCCCTTAAGCCCCCTGCCATGCCCAGGGTTGCCCTGGCAACTGTTGCTGGCCCCCAAAGCGGAAGTGGGCGGGTCCAGGCGCCCTTAAGCCCCCTGCCATGCCCAGGGTATGCCCTGGCAACTGTTGCTGGCCCCCAAAGCGGAAGTGGGCGGGTCCAGGCGCCCTTAATCCCCCTGCCATGCCCAGGGTTGCCCTGGCAACTGTTGCTGGCCCCCAAAGCGGAAGTGGGCGGGTCCAGGCCCCCTTAAGCCCCCTGCCATGCCCAGGGTTGCCCTGGCAACTGTTGCTGGCCCCCAAAGCGGAAGTGGGCGGGTCCTGGCCCCCTTAAGCCCCCTGCCATGCCCAGTGTTGCCCTGGCAACTGTTGCTGGCCCCCAAAGCGGAAGTGGGCGGGTCCTGGCCCCCTTAAGCCCCCTGCCATGCCCAGTGTTGCCCTGGCAACTGTTGCTGGCCCCCAAAGCGGAAGCGGGCGGGTCCTGGCCCCCTTAAGCCCCCTGCCATGCCCAGTGTTGCCCTGGCAACTGTTGCTGGCTCCCAAAGCGGAAGCGGGCGGGTCCAGGCGCCCTTAAGCCCCCTGCCATGCCCAGGGTTGCCCTGGCAACTGTTGCTGGCCCCCAAAGCGGAAGCGGGCGGGTCCTGGCCCCCTTAAGCCCCCTGCCATGCCCAGGGTTGCCCTGGCAACTGTTGCTGGCCCCCAAAGCGGAAGTGGGCGGGTCCAGGCCCCCTTAAGCCCCCTGCCATGCCCAGGGTTGCCCTGGCAACTGTTGCTGGCCCCCAAAGCGGAAGTGGGCGGGTCCTGGCCCCCTTAAGCCCCCTGCCATGCCCAGGGTTGCCCTGGCAACTGTTGCTGGCCCCCAAAGCGGAAGCGGGCGGGTCCTGGCCCCCTTAAGCCCCCTGCCATGCCCAGTGTTGCCCTGGCAACTGTTGCTGGCTCCCAAAGCGGAAGCGGGCGGGTCCAGGCGCCCTTAAGCCCCCTGCCATGCCCAGGGTTGCCCTGGCAACTGTTGCTGGCCCCCAAAGCGGAAGTGGGCGGGTCCTGGCCCCCTTAAGCCCCCTGCCATGCCCAGGGTTGCCCTGGCAACTGTTGCTGGCCCCCAAAGCGGAAGTGGGCGGGTCCAGGCCCCCTTAAGCCCCCTGCCATGCCCAGGGTTGCCCTGGCAACTGTTGCTGGCCCCCAAAGCGGAAGTGGGCGGGTCCAGGCCCCCTTAAGCCCCCTGCCATGCCCAGGGTTGCCCTGGCAACTGTTGCTGGCCCCCAAAGCGGAAGTGGGCGGGTCCTGGCCCCCTTAAGCCCCCTGCCATGCCCAGTGTTGCCCTGGCAACTGTTGCTGGCCCCCAAAACGGAAGTGGGCGGGTCCAGGCCCCCTTAAGCCCCCTGCCATGCCCAGTGTTGCCCTGGCAACTGTTGCTGGCTCCCAAAGCGGAAGTGGGCGGGTCCAGGCGCCCTTTAGCCCCCTGCCATGCCCAGGGTTGCCCTGGCAACTGTTGCTGGCCCCCAAAGCGGAAGTGGGCGGGTCCAGGCCCCCTTAAGCCCCCTGCCATGCCCAGGGTATGCCCTGGCAACTGTTGCTGGCCCCCAAAGCGGAAGTGGGCGGGTCCAGGCCCCCTTAAGCCCCCTGCCATGCCCAGGGTTGCCCTGGCAACTGTTGCTGGCCCCCAAAGCGGAAGTGGGCGGGTCCAGGCCCCCTTAAGCCCCCTGCCATGCCCAGGGTTGCCCTGGCAACTGTTGCTGGCCCCCAAAGCGGAAGTGGGCGGGTCCAGGCCCCCTTAAGCCCCCTGCCATGCCCAGGGTTGCCCTGGCAAATGTTGCTGGCCCCCAAAGCGGAAGTGGGCGGGTCCTGGCCCCCTTAAGCCCCCTGCCATGCCCAGGGTTGCCCTGGCAACTGTTGCTGGCCCCCAAAGCGGAAGTGGGCGGGTCCTGGCCCCCTTAAGCCCCCTGCCATGCCCAGGGTTGCCCTGGCAACTGTTGCTGGCCCCCAAAGCGGAAGTGGGCGGGTCCAGGCCCCCTTAAGCCCCCTGCCATGCCCAGGGTTGCCCTGGCAACTGTTGCTGGCCCCCAAAGCGGAAGTGGGCGGGTCCTGGCCCCCTTAAGCCCCCTGCCATGCCCAGGGTTGCCCTGGCAACTGTTGCTGGCCCCCAAAGCGGAAGTGGGCGGGTCCAGGCCCCCTTAAGCCCCCTGCCATGCCCAGGGTTGCCCTGGCAACTGTTGCTGGCCCCCAAAGCGGAAGTGGGCGGGTCCAGGCCCCCTTAAGCCCCCTGCCATGCCCAGTGTTGCCCTGGCAACTGTTGCTGGCCCCCAAAGCGGAAGTGGGCGGGTCCAGGCCCCCTTAAGCCCCCTGCCATGCCCAGGGTTGCCCTGGCAATTGTTGCTGGCCCCCAAAGCGGAAGTGGGCCGGTCCAGGCGCCCTTAAGCCCCCTGCCATGCCCAGGGTTGCCCTGGCAAATGTTGCTGGTACCCAAAGCGGAAGTGGGCGGGTCCTGGCCCCCTTAAGCCCCCTGCCATGCCCAGGGTTGCCCTGGCAACTGTTGCTGGCCCCCAAAGCGGAAGTGGGCGGGTCCTGGCCCCCTTAAGCCCCCTGCCATGCCCAGGGTTGCCCTGGCAACTGTTGCTGGCCCCCAAAGCGGAAGTGGGCGGGTCCAGGCCCCCTTAAGCCCCCTACCATGCCCAGGGTTGCCCTGGCAACTGTTGCTGGCCCCCAAAGCGGAAGTGGGCGGGTCCTGGCCCCCTTAAGCCCCCTGCCATGCCCAGGGTTGCCCTGGCAACTGTTGCTGGCCCCCAAAGCGGAAGTGGGCGGGTCCAGGCCCCCTTAAGCCCCCTGCCATGCCCAGGGTTGCCCTGGCAACTGTTGCTGGCCCCCAAAGCGGAAGTGGGCGGGTCCAGGCGCCCTTAAGCCCCCTGCCATGCCCAGGGTATGCCCTGGCAACTGTTGCTGGCCCCCAAAGCGGAAGTGGGCGGGTCCAGGCGCCCTTAATCCCCCTGCCATGCCCAGGGTTGCCCTGGCAACTGTTGCTGGCCCCCAAAGCGGAAGTGGGCGGGTCCAGGCCCCCTTAAGCCCCCTGCCATGCCCAGGGTTGCCCTGGCAACTGTTGCTGGCCCCCAAAGCGAAAGTGGGCGGGTCCTGGCCCCCTTAAGCCCCCTGCCATGCCCAGTGTTGCCCTGGCAACTGTTGCTGGCCCCCAAAACGGAAGTGGGCGGGTCCAGGCCCCCTTAAGCCCCCTGCCATGCCCAGTGTTGCCCTGGCAACTGTTGCTGGCTCCCAAAGCGGAAGTGGGCGGGTCCAGGCGCCCTTTAGCCCCCTGCCATGCCCAGGGTTGCCCTGGCAACTGTTGCTGGCCCCCAAAGCGGAAGTGGGCGGGTCCAGGCCCCCTTAAGCCCCCTGCCATGCCCAGGGTATGCCCTGGCAACTGTTGCTGGCCCCCAAAGCGGAAGTGGGCGGGTCCTGGCCCCCTTAAGCCCCCTGCCATGCCCAGTGTTGCCCTGGCAACTGTTGCTGGCCCCCAAAACGGAAGTGGGCGGGTCCAGGCCCCCTTAAGCCCCCTGCCATGCCCAGTGTTGCCCTGGCAACTGTTGCTGGCTCCCAAAGCGGAAGTGGGCGGGTCCAGGCGCCCTTTAGCCCCCTGCCATGCCCAGGGTTGCCCTGGCAACTGTTGCTGGCCCCCAAAGCGGAAGTGGGCGGGTCCAGGCCCCCTTAAGCCCCCTGCCATGCCCAGGGTATGCCCTGGCAACTGTTGCTGGCCCCCAAAGCGGAAGTGGGCGGGTCCAGGCCCCCTTAAGCCCCCTGCCATGCCCAGGGTTGCCCTGGCAACTGTTGCTGGCCCCCAAAGCGGAAGTGGGCGGGTCCAGGCCCCCTTAAGCCCCCTGCCATGCCCAGGGTTGCCCTGGCAACTGTTGCTGGCCCCCAAAGCGGAAGTGGGCGGGTCCAGGCCCCCTTAAGCCCCCTGCCATGCCCAGGGTTGCCCTGGCAAATGTTGCTGGCCCCCAAAGCGGAAGTGGGCGGGTCCTGGCCCCCTTAAGCCCCCTGCCATGCCCAGGGTTGCCCTGGCAACTGTTGCTGGCCCCCAAAGCGGAAGTGGGCGGGTCCTGGCCCCCTTAAGCCCCCTGCCATGCCCAGGGTTGCCCTGGCAACTGTTGCTGGCCCCCAAAGCGGAAGTGGGCGGGTCCAGGCCCCCTTAAGCCCCCTGCCATGCCCAGGGTTGCCCTGGCAACTGTTGCTGGCCCCCAAAGCGGAAGTGGGCGGGTCCTGGCCCCCTTAAGCCCCCTGCCATGCCCAGGGTTGCCCTGGCAACTGTTGCTGGCCCCCAAAGCGGAAGTGGGCGGGTCCAGGCCCCCTTAAGCCCCCTGCCATGCCCAGGGTTGCCCTGGCAACTGTTGCTGGCCCCCAAAGCGGAAGTGGGCGGGTCCAGGCCCCCTTAAGCCCCCTGCCATGCCCAGTGTTGCCCTGGCAACTGTTGCTGGCCCCCAAAGCGGAAGTGGGCGGGTCCAGGCCCCCTTAAGCCCCCTGCCATGCCCAGGGTTGCCCTGGCAATTGTTGCTGGCCCCCAAAGCGGAAGTGGGCCGGTCCAGGCGCCCTTAAGCCCCCTGCCATGCCCAGGGTTGCCCTGGCAAATGTTGCTGGCCCCCAAAGCGGAAGTGGGCGGGTCCTGGCCCCCTTAAGCCCCCTGCCATGCCCAGGGTTGCCCTGGCAACTGTTGCTGGCCCCCAAAGCGGAAGTGGGCGGGTCCTGGCCCCCTTAAGCCCCCTGCCATGCCCAGGGTTGCCCTGGCAACTGTTGCTGGCCCCCAAAGCGGAAGTGGGCGGGTCCAGGCCCCCTTAAGCCCCCTGCCATGCCCAGGGTTGCCCTGGCAACTGTTGCTGGCCCCCAAAGCGGAAGTGGGCGGGTCCTGGCCCCCTTAAGCCCCCTGCCATGCCCAGGGTTGCCCTGGCAACTGTTGCTGGCCCCCAAAGCGGAAGTGGGCGGGTCCAGGCCCCCTTAAGCCCCCTGCCATGCCCAGGGTTGCCCTGGCAACTGTTGCTGGCCCCCAAAGCGGAAGTGGGCGGGTCCAGGCCCCCTTAAGCCCCCTGCCATGCCCAGGGTTGCCCTGGCAACTGTTGCTGGCCCCCAAAGCGGAAGTGGGCGGGTCCAGGCCCCCTTAAGCCCCCTGCCATGCCCAGGGTTGCCCTGGCAACTGTTGCTGGCCCCCAAAGCGGAAGTGGGCGGGTCCTGGCCCCCTTAAGCCCCCTGCCATGCCCAGGGTTGCCCTGGCAACTGTTGCTGGCCCCCAAAGCGGAAGTGGGCGGGTCCAGGCCCCCTTAAGCCCCCTGCCATGCCCAGGGTTGCCCTGGCAACTGTTGCTGGCCCCCAAAGCGGAAGTGGGCGGGTCCAGGCCCCCTTAAGCCCCCTGCCATGCCCAGGGTTGCCCTGGCAAATGTTGCTGGCCCCCAAAGCGGAAGTGGGCGGGTCCTGGCCCCCTTAAGCCCCCTGCCATGCCCAGGGTTGCCCTGGCAACTGTTGCTGGCCCCCAAAGCGGAAGTGGGCGGGTCCTGGCCCCCTTAAGCCCCCTGCCATGCCCAGGGTTGCCCTGGCAACTGTTGCTGGCCCCCAAAGCGGAAGTGGGCGGGTCCAGGCCCCCTTAAGCCCCCTGCCATGCCCAGGGTTGCCCTGGCAACTGTTGCTGGCCCCCAAAGCGGAAGTGGGCGGGTCCTGGCCCCCTTAAGCCCCCTGCCATGCCCAGGGTTGCCCTGGCAACTGTTGCTGGCCCCCAAAGCGGAAGTGGGCGGGTCCAGGCCCCCTTAAGCCCCCTGCCATGCCCAGGGTTGCCCTGGCAACTGTTGCTGGCCCCCAAAGCGGAAGTGGGCGGGTCCAGGCCCCCTTAAGCCCCCTGCCATGCCCAGTGTTGCCCTGGCAACTGTTGCTGGCCCCCAAAGCGGAAGTGGGCGGGTCCAGGCCCCCTTAAGCCCCCTGCCATGCCCAGGGTTGCCCTGGCAATTGTTGCTGGCCCCCAAAGCGGAAGTGGGCCGGTCCAGGCGCCCTTAAGCCCCCTGCCATGCCCAGGGTTGCCCTGGCAAATGTTGCTGGCCCCCAAAGCGGAAGTGGGCGGGTCCTGGCCCCCTTAAGCCCCCTGCCATGCCCAGGGTTGCCCTGGCAACTGTTGCTGGCCCCCAAAGCGGAAGTGGGCGGGTCCTGGCCCCCTTAAGCCCCCTGCCATGCCCAGGGTTGCCCTGGCAACTGTTGCTGGCCCCCAAAGCGGAAGTGGGCGGGACCAGGCCCCCTTAAGCCCCCTGCCATGCCCAGGGTTGCCCTGGCAACTGTTGCTGGCCCCCAAAGCGGAAGTGGGCGGGTCCTGGCCCCCTTAAGCCCCCTGCCATGCCCAGTGTTGCCCTGGCAACTGTTGCTGGCCCCCAAAACGGAAGTGGGCGGGTCCAGGCCCCCTTAAGCCCCCTGCCATGCCCAGTGTTGCCCTGGCAACTGTTGCTGGCTCCCAAAGCGGAAGTGGGCGGGTCCAGGCGCCCTTTAGCCCCCTGCCATGCCCAGGGTTGCCCTGGCAACTGTTGCTGGCCCCCAAAGCGGAAGTGGGCGGGTCCAGGCCCCCTTAAGCCCCCTGCCATGCCCAGGGTATGCCCTGGCAACTGTTGCTGGCCCCCAAAGCGGAAGTGGGTGGGTCCAGGCCCCCTTAAGCCCCCTGCCATGCCCAGGGTTGCCCTGGCAACTGTTGCTGGCCCCCAAAGCGGAAGTGGGCGGGTCCAGGCCCCCTTAAGCCCCCTGCCATGCCCAGGGTTGCCCTGGCAACTGTTGCTGGCCCCCAAAGCGGAAGTGGGCGGGTCCAGGCCCCCTTAAGCCCCCTGCCATGCCCAGGGTTGCCCTGGCAACTGTTGCTGGCCCCCAAAGCGGAAGTGGGCGGGTCCAGGCCCCCTTAAGCCCCCTGCCATGCCCAGGGTTGCCCTGGCAACTGTTGCTGGCCCCCAAAGCGGAAGTGGGCGGGTCCAGGCGCCCTTAAGCCCCCTGCCATGCCCAGGGTATGCCCTGGCAACTGTTGCTGGCCCCCAAAGCGGAAGTGGGCGGGTCCAGGCGCCCTTAATCCCCCTGCCATGCCCAGGGTTGCCCTGGCAACTGTTGCTGGCCCCCAAAGCGGAAGTGGGCGGGTCCAGGCCCCCTTAAGCCCCCTGCCATGCCCAGGGTTGCCCTGGCAACTGTTGCTGGCCCCCAAAGCGGAAGTGGGCGGGTCCTGGCCCCCTTAAGCCCCCTGCCATGCCCAGTGTTGCCCTGGCAACTGTTGCTGGCCCCCAAAGCGGAAGTGGGCGGGTCCTGGCCCCCTTAAGCCCCCTGCCATGCCCAGTGTTGCCCTGGCAACTGTTGCTGGCCCCCAAAGCGGAAGCGGGCGGGTCCTGGCCCCCTTAAGCCCCCTGCCATGCCCAGTGTTGCCCTGGCAACTGTTGCTGGCTCCCAAAGCGGAAGCGGGCGGGTCCAGGCGCCCTTAAGCCCCCTGCCATGCCCAGGGTTGCCCTGGCAACTGTTGCTGGCCCCCAAAGCGGAAGCGGGCGGGTCCTGGCCCCCTTAAGCCCCCTGCCATGCCCAGGGTTGCCCTGGCAACTGTTGCTGGCCCCCAAAGCGGAAGTGGGCGGGTCCAGGCCCCCTTAAGCCCCCTGCCATGCCCAGGGTTGCCCTGGCAACTGTTGCTGGCCCCCAAAGCGGAAGTGGGCGGGTCCTGGCCCCCTTAAGCCCCCTGCCATGCCCAGGGTTGCCCTGGCAACTGTTGCTGGCCCCCAAAGCGGAAGCGGGCGGGTCCTGGCCCCCTTAAGCCCCCTGCCATGCCCAGGGTTGCCCTGGCAACTGTTGCTGGCCCCCAAAGCGGAAGTGGGCGGGTCCAGGCCCCCTTAAGCCCCCTGCCATGCCCAGGGTTGCCCTGGCAACTGTTGCTGGCCCCCAAAGCGGAAGTGGGCGGGTCCTGGCCCCCTTAAGCCCCCTGCCATGCCCAGGGTTGCCCTGGCAACTGTTGCTGGCCCCCAAAGCGGAAGCGGGCGGGTCCTGGCCCCCTTAAGCCCCCTGCCATGCCCAGTGTTGCCCTGGCAACTGTTGCTGGCTCCCAAAGCGGAAGCGGGCGGGTCCAGGCGCCCTTAAGCCCCCTGCCATGCCCAGGGTTGCCCTGGCAACTGTTGCTGGCCCCCAAAGCGGAAGTGGGCGGGTCCTGGCCCCCTTAAGCCCCCTGCCATGCCCAGGGTTGCCCTGGCAACTGTTGCTGGCCCCCAAAGCGGAAGTGGGCGGGTCCAGGCCCCCTTAAGCCCCCTGCCATGCCCAGGGTTGCCCTGGCAACTGTTGCTGGCCCCCAAAGCGGAAGTGGGCGGGTCCAGGCCCCCTTAAGCCCCCTGCCATGCCCAGGGTTGCCCTGGCAACTGTTGCTGGCCCCCAAAGCGGAAGTGGGCGGGTCCTGGCCCCCTTAAGCCCCCTGCCATGCCCAGTGTTGCCCTGGCAACTGTTGCTGGCCCCCAAAACGGAAGTGGGCGGGTCCAGGCCCCCTTAAGCCCCCTGCCATGCCCAGTGTTGCCCTGGCAACTGTTGCTGGCTCCCAAAGCGGAAGTGGGCGGGTCCAGGCGCCCTTTAGCCCCCTGCCATGCCCAGGGTTGCCCTGGCAACTGTTGCTGGCCCCCAAAGCGGAAGTGGGCGGGTCCAGGCCCCCTTAAGCCCCCTGCCATGCCCAGGGTATGCCCTGGCAACTGTTGCTGGCCCCCAAAGCGGAAGTGGGCGGGTCCAGGCCCCCTTAAGCCCCCTGCCATGCCCAGGGTTGCCCTGGCAACTGTTGCTGGCCCCCAAAGCGGAAGTGGGCGGGTCCAGGCCCCCTTAAGCCCCCTGCCATGCCCAGGGTTGCCCTGGCAACTGTTGCTGGCCCCCAAAGCGGAAGTGGGCGGGTCCAGGCCCCCTTAAGCCCCCTGCCATGCCCAGGGTTGCCCTGGCAAATGTTGCTGGCCCCCAAAGCGGAAGTGGGCGGGTCCTGGCCCCCTTAAGCCCCCTGCCATGCCCAGGGTTGCCCTGGCAACTGTTGCTGGCCCCCAAAGCGGAAGTGGGCGGGTCCTGGCCCCCTTAAGCCCCCTGCCATGCCCAGGGTTGCCCTGGCAACTGTTGCTGGCCCCCAAAGCGGAAGTGGGCGGGTCCAGGCCCCCTTAAGCCCCCTGCCATGCCCAGGGTTGCCCTGGCAACTGTTGCTGGCCCCCAAAGCGGAAGTGGGCGGGTCCTGGCCCCCTTAAGCCCCCTGCCATGCCCAGGGTTGCCCTGGCAACTGTTGCTGGCCCCCAAAGCGGAAGTGGGCGGGTCCAGGCCCCCTTAAGCCCCCTGCCATGCCCAGGGTTGCCCTGGCAACTGTTGCTGGCCCCCAAAGCGGAAGTGGGCGGGTCCAGGCCCCCTTAAGCCCCCTGCCATGCCCAGTGTTGCCCTGGCAACTGTTGCTGGCCCCCAAAGCGGAAGTGGGCGGGTCCAGGCCCCCTTAAGCCCCCTGCCATGCCCAGGGTTGCCCTGGCAATTGTTGCTGGCCCCCAAAGCGGAAGTGGGCCGGTCCAGGCGCCCTTAAGCCCCCTGCCATGCCCAGGGTTGCCCTGGCAAATGTTGCTGGCCCCCAAAGCGGAAGTGGGCGGGTCCTGGCCCCCTTAAGCCCCCTGCCATGCCCAGGGTTGCCCTGGCAACTGTTGCTGGCCCCCAAAGCGGAAGTGGGCGGGTCCTGGCCCCCTTAAGCCCCCTGCCATGCCCAGGGTTGCCCTGGCAACTGTTGCTGGCCCCCAAAGCGGAAGTGGGCGGGTCCAGGCCCCCTTAAGCCCCCTGCCATGCCCAGGGTTGCCCTGGCAACTGTTGCTGGCCCCCAAAGCGGAAGTGGGCGGGTCCTGGCCCCCTTAAGCCCCCTGCCATGCCCAGGGTTGCCCTGGCAACTGTTGCTGGCCCCCAAAGCGGAAGTGGGCGGGTCCAGGCCCCCTTAAGCCCCCTGCCATGCCCAGGGTTGCCCTGGCAACTGTTGCTGGCCCCCAAAGCGGAAGTGGGCGGGTCCAGGCGCCCTTAAGCCCCCTGCCATGCCCAGGGTATGCCCTGGCAACTGTTGCTGGCCCCCAAAGCGGAAGTGGGCGGGTCCAGGCGCCCTTAATCCCCCTGCCATGCCCAGGGTTGCCCTGGCAACTGTTGCTGGCCCCCAAAGCGGAAGTGGGCGGGTCCAGGCCCCCTTAAGCCCCCTGCCATGCCCAGGGTTGCCCTGGCAACTGTTGCTGGCCCCCAAAGCGGAAGTGGGCGGGTCCTGGCCCCCTTAAGCCCCCTGCCATGCCCAGTGTTGCCCTGGCAACTGTTGCTGGCCCCCAAAACGGAAGTGGGCGGGTCCAGGCCCCCTTAAGCCCCCTGCCATGCCCAGTGTTGCCCTGGCAACTGTTGCTGGCTCCCAAAGCGGAAGTGGGCGGGTCCAGGCGCCCTTTAGCCCCCTGCCATGCCCAGGGTTGCCCTGGCAACTGTTGCTGGCCCCCAAAGCGGAAGTGGGCGGGTCCAGGCCCCCTTAAGCCCCCTGCCATGCCCAGGGTATGCCCTGGCAACTGTTGCTGGCCCCCAAAGCGGAAGTGGGCGGGTCCTGGCCCCCTTAAGCCCCCTGCCATGCCCAGTGTTGCCCTGGCAACTGTTGCTGGCCCCCAAAACGGAAGTGGGCGGGTCCAGGCCCCCTTAAGCCCCCTGCCATGCCCAGTGTTGCCCTGGCAACTGTTGCTGGCTCCCAAAGCGGAAGTGGGCGGGTCCAGGCGCCCTTTAGCCCCCTGCCATGCCCAGGGTTGCCCTGGCAACTGTTGCTGGCCCCCAAAGCGGAAGTGGGCGGGTCCAGGCCCCCTTAAGCCCCCTGCCATGCCCAGGGTATGCCCTGGCAACTGTTGCTGGCCCCCAAAGCGGAAGTGGGCGGGTCCAGGCCCCCTTAAGCCCCCTGCCATGCCCAGGGTTGCCCTGGCAACTGTTGCTGGCCCCCAAAGCGGAAGTGGGCGGGTCCAGGCCCCCTTAAGCCCCCTGCCATGCCCAGGGTTGCCCTGGCAACTGTTGCTGGCCCCCAAAGCGGAAGTGGGCGGGTCCAGGCCCCCTTAAGCCCCCTGCCATGCCCAGGGTTGCCCTGGCAAATGTTGCTGGCCCCCAAAGCGGAAGTGGGCGGGTCCTGGCCCCCTTAAGCCCCCTGCCATGCCCAGGGTTGCCCTGGCAACTGTTGCTGGCCCCCAAAGCGGAAGTGGGCGGGTCCTGGCCCCCTTAAGCCCCCTGCCATGCCCAGGGTTGCCCTGGCAACTGTTGCTGGCCCCCAAAGCGGAAGTGGGCGGGTCCAGGCCCCCTTAAGCCCCCTGCCATGCCCAGGGTTGCCCTGGCAACTGTTGCTGGCCCCCAAAGCGGAAGTGGGCGGGTCCTGGCCCCCTTAAGCCCCCTGCCATGCCCAGGGTTGCCCTGGCAACTGTTGCTGGCCCCCAAAGCGGAAGTGGGCGGGTCCAGGCCCCCTTAAGCCCCCTGCCATGCCCAGGGTTGCCCTGGCAACTGTTGCTGGCCCCCAAAGCGGAAGTGGGCGGGTCCAGGCCCCCTTAAGCCCCCTGCCATGCCCAGTGTTGCCCTGGCAACTGTTGCTGGCCCCCAAAGCGGAAGTGGGCGGGTCCAGGCCCCCTTAAGCCCCCTGCCATGCCCAGGGTTGCCCTGGCAATTGTTGCTGGCCCCCAAAGCGGAAGTGGGCCGGTCCAGGCGCCCTTAAGCCCCCTGCCATGCCCAGGGTTGCCCTGGCAAATGTTGCTGGCCCCCAAAGCGGAAGTGGGCGGGTCCTGGCCCCCTTAAGCCCCCTGCCATGCCCAGGGTTGCCCTGGCAACTGTTGCTGGCCCCCAAAGCGGAAGTGGGCGGGTCCTGGCCCCCTTAAGCCCCCTGCCATGCCCAGGGTTGCCCTGGCAACTGTTGCTGGCCCCCAAAGCGGAAGTGGGCGGGTCCAGGCCCCCTTAAGCCCCCTGCCATGCCCAGGGTTGCCCTGGCAACTGTTGCTGGCCCCCAAAGCGGAAGTGGGCGGGTCCTGGCCCCCTTAAGCCCCCTGCCATGCCCAGGGTTGCCCTGGCAACTGTTGCTGGCCCCCAAAGCGGAAGTGGGCGGGTCCAGGCCCCCTTAAGCCCCCTGCCATGCCCAGGGTTGCCCTGGCAACTGTTGCTGGCCCCCAAAGCGGAAGTGGGCGGGTCCAGGCCCCCTTAAGCCCCCTGCCATGCCCAGGGTTGCCCTGGCAACTGTTGCTGGCCCCCAAAGCGGAAGTGGGCGGGTCCAGGCCCCCTTAAGCCCCCTGCCATGCCCAGGGTTGCCCTGGCAACTGTTGCTGGCCCCCAAAGCGGAAGTGGGCGGGTCCTGGCCCCCTTAAGCCCCCTGCCATGCCCAGGGTTGCCCTGGCAACTGTTGCTGGCCCCCAAAGCGGAAGTGGGCGGGTCCAGGCCCCCTTAAGCCCCCTGCCATGCCCAGGGTTGCCCTGGCAACTGTTGCTGGCCCCCAAAGCGGAAGTGGGCGGGTCCAGGCCCCCTTAAGCCCCCTGCCATGCCCAGGGTTGCCCTGGCAACTGTTGCTGGCCCCCAAAGCGGAAGTGGGCGGGTCCTGGCCCCCTTAAGCCCCCTGCCATGCCCAGGGTTGCCCTGGCAACTGTTGCTGGCCCCCAAAGCGGAAGTGGGCGGGTCCTGGCCCCCTTAAGCCCCCTGCCATGCCCAGGGTTGCCCTGGCAACTGTTGCTGGCCCCCAAAGCGGAAGTGGGCGGGTCCAGGCCCCCTTAAGCCCCCTGCCATGCCCAGGGTTGCCCTGGCAACTGTTGCTGGCCCCCAAAGCGGAAGTGGGCGGGTCCAGGCCCCCTTAAGCCCCCTGCCATGCCCAGGGTTGCCCTGGCAACTGTTGCTGGCCCCCAAAGCGGAAGTGGGCGGGTCCAGGCCCCCTTAAGCCCCCTGCCATGCCCAGGGTTGCCCTGGCAACTGTTGCTGGCCCCCAAAGCGGAAGTGGGCGGGGTCCAGGCCCCCTTAAGCCCCCTGCCATGCCCAGTGTTGCCCTGGCAACTGTTGCTGGCCCCCAAAGCGGAAGA
>NW_028142472.1:0-61914 GCF_055691185.1 Crinia signifera | reverse complement strand
TCTTTGCAATATCTCCTTAACGAAAAGAGCTAGAAGGCTGAAAATGCATATTTAGACTTGTAGGCATTGTGTGAACAAGATAACGTTGAAAAATCGGCCCCAGCTTATTCCGCCTTAGAGAAAACCGCGTTGACATTTTTTCCAAATGCTTTGCAATATCTCCTTAACGAAAAGAGCTAGAAGGCTGAAAATGCAGATTTAGACTTGTAGGCATTGTGTGAACAAGATAACGTTGAAAAATCGGCCCCAGCTTATTCCGCCTTAGAGAAAACCGCGTTGACATTTTTTCCAAATGCTTTGCAATATCTCCTTAACGAAAAGAGCTGGAAGGCTGAAAATGCAGATTTAGACTTGTAGGCATTGTGTGAACAAGATAACGTTGAAAAATCGGCCCCAGCTTATTCCGCCTTAGAGAAAACCGCGTTGACATTTTTTCCAAATGCTTTGCAATATCTCCTTAACGAAAAGAGCTGGAAGGCTGAAAATGCAGATTTAGACTTGTAGGCATTGTGTGAACAAGATAACGTTGAAAAATCGGCCCCAGCTTATTCCGCCTTAGAGAAAACCGCGTTGACATTTTTTCCAAATGCTTTGCAATATCTCCTTAACGAAAAGAGCTAGAAGGCTGAAAATGCAGATTTAGACTTGTAGGCATTGTGTGAACAAGATAACGTTGAAAAATCGGCCCCAGCTTATTCCGCCTTAGAGAAAACCGCGTTGACATTTTTTCCAAATGCTTTGCAATATCTCCTTAACGAAAAGAGCTAGAAGGCTGAAAATGCAGATTTAGACTTGTAGGCATTGTGTGAACAAGATAACGTTGAAAAATCGGCCCCAGCTTATTCCGCCTTAGAGAAAACCGCGTTGACATTTTTTCCAAATGCTTTGCAATATCTCCTTAACGAAAAGAGCTGGAAGGCTGAAAATGCAGATTTAGACTTGTAGGCATTGTGTGAACAAGATAACGTTGAAAAATCGGCCCCAGCTTATTCCGCCTTAGAGAAAACCGCGTTGACATTTTTTCCAAATGCTTTGCAATATCTCCTTAACGAAAAGAGCTAGAAGGCTGAAAATGCAGATTTAGACTTGTAGGCATTGTGTGAACAAGATAGCGTTGAAAAATCGGCCCCAGCTTATTCCGCCTTAGAGAAAACCGCGTTGACATTTTTTCCAAATGCTTTGCAATATCTCCTTAACGAAAAGAGCTAGAAGGCTGAAAATGCAGATTTAGACTTGTAGGCATTGTGTGAACAAGATAACGTTGAAAAATCGGCCCCAGCTTATTCCGCCTTAGAGAAAACCGCGTTGACATTTTTTCCAAATGCTTTGCAATATCTCCTTAACGAAAAGAGCTGGAAGGCTGAAAATGCAGATTTAGACTTGTAGGCATTGTGTGAACAAGATAACGTTGAAAAATCGGCCCCAGCTTATTCCGCCTTAGAGAAAACCGCGTTGACATTTTTTCCAAATGCTTTGCAATATCTCCTTAACGAAAAGAGCTAGAAGGCTGACAATGCAGATTTAGACTTGTAGGCATTGTGTGAACAAGATAACGTTGAAAAATCGGCCCCAGCTTATTCCGCCTTAGAGAAAACCGCGTTGACATTTTTTCCAAATGCCTTGCAATATCTCCTTAATGAAAAGAGCTAGAAGGCTGAAAATGCAGATTTAGACTTGTAGGCATTGTGTGAACAAGATAACGTTGAAAAATCGGCCCCAGCTTATTCCGCCTTAGAGAAAACCGCGTTGACATTTTTTCCAAATGCTTTGCAATATCTCCTTAACGAAAAGAGCTGGAAGGCTGAAAATGCATATTTAGACTTGTAGGCATTGTGTGAACAAGATAACGTTGAAAAATCGGCCCCAGCTTATTCCGCCTTAGAGAAAACCGCGTTGACATTTTTTCCAAATGCTTTGCAATATCTCCTTAACGAAAAGAGCTAGAAGGCTGAAAATGCAGATTTAGACTTGTAGGCATTGTGTGAACAAGATAACGTTGAAAAATCGGCCCCAGCTTATTCCGCCTTAGAGAAAACCGCGTTGACATTTTTTCCAGATGCTTTGCAATATCTCCTTAACGAAAAGAGCTGGAAGGCTGAAAATGCAGATTTAGACTTGTAGGCATTGTGTGAACAAGATAGCGTTGAAAAATCGTCCCCAGCTTATTCCGCCTTAGAGAAAACCGCGTTGACATTTTTTCCAAATGCTTTGCAATATCTCCTTAACGAAAAGAGCTAGAAGGCTGAAAATGCATATTTAGACTTGTAGGCATTGTGTGAACAAGATAACGTTGAAAAATCGGCCCCAGCTTATTCCGCCTTAGAGAAAACCGCGTTGACATTTTTTCCAAATGCTTTGCAATATCTCCTTAACGAAAAGAGCTAGAAGGCTGAAAATGCAGATTTAGACTTGTAGGCATTGTGTGAACAAGATAACGTTGAAAAATCGGCCCCAGCTTATTCCGCCTTAGAGAAAACCGCGTTGACATTTTTTTCCAAATGCTTTGCAATATCTCCTTAACGAAAAGAGCTGGAAGGCTGAAAATGCAGATTTAGACTTGTAGGCATTGTGTGAACAAGATAACGTTGAAAAATCGGCCCCAGCTTATTCCGCCTTAGAGAAAACCGCGTTGACATTTTTTCCAAATGCTTTGCAATATCTCCTTAACGAAAAGAGCTGGAAGGCTGAAAATGCAGATTTAGACTTGTAGGCATTGTGTGAACAAGATAACGTTGAAAAATCGGCCCCAGCTTATTCCGCCTTAGAGAAAACCGCGTTGACATTTTTTCCAAATGCTTTGCAATATCTCCTTAACGAAAAGAGCTAGAAGGCTGAAAATGCAGATTTAGACTTGTAGGCATTGTGTGAACAAGATAACGTTGAAAAATCGGCCCCAGCTTATTCCGCCTTAGAGAAAACCGCGTTGACATTTTTTCCAAATGCTTTGCAATATCTCCTTAACGAAAAGAGCTAGAAGGCTGAAAATGCAGATTTAGACTTGTAGGCATTGTGTGAACAAGATAACGTTGAAAAATCGGCCCCAGCTTATTCCGCCTTAGAGAAAACCGCGTTGACATTTTTTCCAAATGCTTTGCAATATCTCCTTAACGAAAAGAGCTGGAAGGCTGAAAATGCAGATTTAGACTTGTAGGCATTGTGTGAACAAGATAACGTTGAAAAATCGGCCCCAGCTTATTCCGCCTTAGAGAAAACCGCGTTGACATTTTTTCCAAATGCTTTGCAATATCTCCTTAACGAAAAGAGCTAGAAGGCTGAAAATGCAGATTTAGACTTGTAGGCATTGTGTGAACAAGATAGCGTTGAAAAATCGGCCCCAGCTTATTCCGCCTTAGAGAAAACCGCGTTGACATTTTTTCCAAATGCTTTGCAATATCTCCTTAACGAAAAGAGCTAGAAGGCTGAAAATGCAGATTTAGACTTGTAGGCATTGTGTGAACAAGATAACGTTGAAAAATCGGCCCCAGCTTATTCCGCCTTAGAGAAAACCGCGTTGACATTTTTTCCAAATGCTTTGCAATATCTCCTTAACGAAAAGAGCTGGAAGGCTGAAAATGCAGATTTAGACTTGTAGGCATTGTGTGAACAAGATAACGTTGAAAAATCGGCCCCAGCTTATTCCGCCTTAGAGAAAACCGCGTTGACATTTTTTCCAAATGCTTTGCAATATCTCCTTAACGAAAAGAGCTAGAAGGCTGAAAATGCAGATTTAGACTTGTAGGCATTGTGTGAACAAGATAACGTTGAAAAATCGGCCCCAGCTTATTCCGCCTTAGAGAAAACCGCGTTGACATTTTTTCCAAATGCTTTGCAATATCTCCTTAACGAAAAGAGCTAGAAGGCTGAAAATGCAGATTTAGACTTGTAGGCATTGTGTGAACAAGATAACGTTGAAAAATCGGCCCCAGCTTATTCCGCCTTAGAGAAAACCGCGTTGACATTTTTTCCAAATGCTTTGCAATATCTCCTTAACGAAAAGAGCTGGAAGGCTGAAAATGCAGATTTAGACTTGTAGGCATTGTGTGAACAAGATAACGTTGAAAAATCGGCCCCAGCTTATTCCGCCTTAGAGAAAACCGCGTTGACATTTTTTCCAAATGATTTGCAATATCTCCTTAACGAAAAGAGCTAGAAGGCTGAAAATGCAGATTTAGACTTGTAGGCATTGTGTGAACAAGATAGCGTTGAAAAATCGGCCCCAGCTTATTCCGCCTTAGAGAAAACCGCGTTGACATTTTTTCCAAATGCTTTGCAATATCTCCTTAACGAAAAGAGCTAGAAGGCTGAAAATGCAGATTTAGACTTGTAGGCATTGTGTGAACAAGATAACGTTGAAAAATCGGCCCCAGCTTATTCCGCCTTAGAGAAAACCGCGTTGACATTTTTTCCAAATGCTTTGCAATATCTCCTTAACGAAAAGAGCTAGAAGGCTGAAAATGCAGATTTAGACTTGTAGGCATTGTGTGAACAAGATAACGTTGAAAAATCGGCCCCAGCTTATTCCGCCTTAGAGAAAACCGCGTTGACATTTTTTCCAAATGCTTTGCAATATCTCCTTAACGAAAAGAGCTAGAAGGCTGAAAATGCAGATTTAGACTTGTAGGCATTGTGTGAACAAGATAACGTTGAAAAATCGGCCCCAGCTTATTCCGCCTTAGAGAAAACCGCGTTGACATTTTTTCCAAATGCTTTGCAATATCTCCTTAACGAAAAGAGCTGGAAGGCTGAAAATGCATATTTAGACTTGTAGGCATTGTGTGAACAAGATAACGTTGAAAAATCGGCCCCAGCTTATTCCGCCTTAGAGAAAACCGCGTTGACATTTTTTCCAAATGCTTTGCAATATCTCCTTAACGAAAAGAGCTAGAAGGCTGAAAATGCAGATTTAGACTTGTAGGCATTGTGTGAACAAGATAACGTTGAAAAATCGGCCCCAGCTTATTCCGCCTTAGAGAAAACCGCGTTGACATTTTTTCCAGATGCTTTGCAATATCTCCTTAACGAAAAGAGCTGGAAGGCTGAAAATGCAGATTTAGACTTGTAGGCATTGTGTGAACAAGATAACGTTGAAAAATCGGCCCCAGCTTATTCCGCCTTAGAGAAAACCGCGTTGACATTTTTTCCAAATGCTTTGCAATATCTCCTTAACGAAAAGAGCTAGAAGGCTGAAAATGCAGATTTAGACTTGTAGGCATTGTGTGAACAAGATAACGTTGAAAAATCGGCCCCAGCTTATTCCGCCTTAGAGAAAACCGCGTTGACATTTTTTCCAAATGCTTTGCAATATCTCCTTAACGAAAAGAGCTAGAAGGCTGAAAATGCAGATTTAGACTTGTAGGCATTGTGTGAACAAGATAACGTTGAAAAATCGGCCCCAGCTTATTCCGCCTTAGAGAAAACCGCGTTGACATTTTTTCCAAATGCTTTGCAATATCTCCTTAACGAAAAGAGCTGGAAGGCTGAAAATGCAGATTTAGACTTGTAGGCATTGTGTGAACAAGATAACGTTGAAAAATCGGCCCCAGCTTATTCCGCCTTAGAGAAAACCGCGTTGACATTTTTTCCAAATGCTTTGCAATATCTCCTTAACGAAAAGAGCTAGAAGGCTGAAAATGCAGATTTAGACTTGTAGGCATTGTGTGAACAAGATAACGTTGAAAAATCGGCCCCAGCTTATTCCGCCTTAGAGAAAACCGCGTTGACATTTTTTCCAAATGCTTTGCAATATCTCCTTAACGAAAAGAGCTAGAAGGCTGAAAATGCAGATTTAGACTTGTAGGCATTGTGTGAACAAGATAACGTTGAAAAATCGGCCCCAGCTTATTCCGCCTTAGAGAAAACCGCGTTGACATTTTTTCCAAATGCTTTGCAATATCTCCTTAACGAAAAGAGCTGGAAGGCTGAAAATGCAGATTTAGACTTGTAGGCATTGTGTGAACAAGATAACGTTGAAAAATCGGCCCCAGCTTATTCCGCCTTAGAGAAAACCGCGTTGACATTTTTTCCAAATGCTTTGCAATATCTCCTTAACGAAAAGAGCTAGAAGGCTGAAAATGCAGATTTAGACTTGTAGGCATTGTGTGAACAAGATAACGTTGAAAAATCGGCCCCAGCTTATTCCGCCTTAGAGAAAACCGCGTTGACATTTTTTCCAAATGCTTTGCAATATCTCCTTAACGAAAAGAGCTAGAAGGCTGAAAATGCAGATTTAGACTTGTAGGCATTGTGTGAACAAGATAACGTTGAAAAATCGGCCCCAGCTTATTCCGCCTTAGAGAAAACCGCGTTGACATTTTTTCCAAATGCTTTGCAATATCTCCTTAACGAAAAGAGCTGGAAGGCTGAAAATGCAGATTTAGACTTGTAGGCATTGTGTGAACAAGATAACGTTGAAAAATCGGCCCCAGCTTATTCCGCCTTAGAGAAAACCGCGTTGACATTTTTTCCAAATGCTTTGCAATATCTCCTTAACGAAAAGAGCTAGAAGGCTGAAAATGCAGATTTAGACTTGTAGGCATTGTGTGAACAAGATAACGTTGAAAAATCGGCCCCAGCTTATTCCGCCTTAGAGAAAACCGCGTTGACATTTTTTCCAAATGCTTTGCAATATCTCCTTAACGAAAAGAGCTAGAAGGCTGAAAATGCAGATTTAGACTTGTAGGCATTGTGTGAACAAGATAACGTTGAAAAATCGGCCCCAGCTTATTCCGCCTTAGAGAAAACCGCGTTGACATTTTTTCCAAATGCTTTGCAATATCTCCTTAACGAAAAGAGCTAGAAGGCTGAAAATGCAGATTTAGACTTGTAGGCATTGTGTGAACAAGATAACGTTGAAAAATCGGCCCCAGCTTATTCCGCCTTAGAGAAAACCGCGTTGACATTTTTTCCAAATGCTTTGCAATATCTCCTTAACGAAAAGAGCTAGAAGGCTGAAAATGCAGATTTAGACTTGTAGGCATTGTGTGAACAAGATAACGTTGAAAAATCGGCCCCAGCTTATTCCGCCTTAGAGAAAACCGCGTTGACATTTTTTCCAAATGCTTTGCAATATCTCCTTAACGAAAAGAGCTAGAAGGCTGAAAATGCAGATTTAGACTTGTAGGCATTGTGTGAACAAGATAACGTTGAAAAATCGGCCCCAGCTTATTCCGCCTTAGAGAAAACCGCGTTGACATTTTTTCCAAATGCTTTGCAATATCTCCTTAACGAAAAGAGCTAGAAGGCTGAAAATGCAGATTTAGACTTGTAGGCATTGTGTGAACAAGATAACGTTGAAAAATCGGCCCCAGCTTATTCCGCCTTAGAGAAAACCGCGTTGACATTTTTTCCAAATGCTTTGCAATATCTCCTTAACGAAAAGAGCTGGAAGGCTGAAAATGCAGATTTAGACTTGTAGGCATTGTGTGAACAAGATAACGTTGAAAAATCGGCCCCAGCTTATTCCGCCTTAGAGAAAACCGCGTTGACATTTTTTCCAAATGCTTTGCAATATCTCCTTAACGAAAAGAGCTAGAAGGCTGAAAATGCAGATTTAGACTTGTAGGCATTGTGTGAACAAGATAACGTTGAAAAATCGGCCCCAGCTTATTCCGCCTTAGAGAAAACCGCGTTGACATTTTTTCCAAATGCTTTGCAATATCTCCTTAACGAAAAGAGCTAGAAGGCTGAAAATGCAGATTTAGACTTGTAGGCATTGTGTGAACAAGATAACGTTGAAAAATCGGCCCCAGCTTATTCCGCCTTAGAGAAAACCGCGTTGACATTTTTTCCAAATGCTTTGCAATATCTCCTTAACGAAAAGAGCTAGAAGGCTGAAAATGCAGATTTAGACTTGTAGGCATTGTGTGAACAAGATAACGTTGAAAAATCGGCCCCAGCTTATTCCGCCTTAGAGAAAACCGCGTTGACATTTTTTCCAAATGCTTTGCAATATCTCCTTAACGAAAAGAGCTAGAAGGCTGAAAATGCAGATTTAGACTTGTAGGCATTGTGTGAACAAGATAACGTTGAAAAATCGGCCCCAGCTTATTCCGCCTTAGAGAAAACCGCGTTGACATTTTTTCCAAATGCTTTGCAATATCTCCTTAACGAAAAGAGCTAGAAGGCTGAAAATGCAGATTTAGACTTGTAGGCATTGTGTGAACAAGATAACGTTGAAAAATCGGCCCCAGCTTATTCCGCCTTAGAGAAAACCGCGTTGACATTTTTTCCAAATGCTTTGCAATATCTCCTTAACGAAAAGAGCTAGAAGGCTGAAAATGCAGATTTAGACTTGTAGGCATTGTGTGAACAAGATAACGTTGAAAAATCGGCCCCAGCTTATTCCGCCTTAGAGAAAACCGCGTTGACATTTTTTCCAAATGCTTTGCAATATCTCCTTAACGAAAAGAGCTAGAAGGCTGAAAATGCAGATTTAGACTTGTAGGCATTGTGTGAACAAGATAACGTTGAAAAATCGGCCCCAGCTTATTCCGCCTTAGAGAAAACCGCGTTGACATTTTTTCCAAATGCTTTGCAATATCTCCTTAACGAAAAGAGCTAGAAGGCTGAAAATGCAGATTTAGACTTGTAGGCATTGTGTGAACAAGATAACGTTGAAAAATCGGCCCCAGCTTATTCCGCCTTAGAGAAAACCGCGTTGACATTTTTTCCAAATGCTTTGCAATATCTCCTTAACGAAAAGAGCTAGAAGGCTGAAAATGCAGATTTAGACTTGTAGGCATTGTGTGAACAAGATAACGTTGAAAAATCGGCCCCAGCTTATTCCGCCTTAGAGAAAACCGCGTTGACATTTTTTCCAAATGCTTTGCAATATCTCCTTAACGAAAAGAGCTAGAAGGCTGAAAATGCAGATTTAGACTTGTAGGCATTGTGTGAACAAGATAACGTTGAAAAATCGGCCCCAGCTTATTCCGCCTTAGAGAAAACCGCGTTGACATTTTTTCCAAATGCTTTGCAATATCTCCTTAACGAAAAGAGCTAGAAGGCTGAAAATGCAGATTTAGACTTGTAGGCATTGTGTGAACAAGATAACGTTGAAAAATCGGCCCCAGCTTATTCCGCCTTAGAGAAAACCGCGTTGACATTTTTTCCAAATGCTTTGCAATATCTCCTTAACGAAAAGAGCTAGAAGGCTGAAAATGCAGATTTAGACTTGTAGGCATTGTGTGAACAAGATAACGTTGAAAAATCGGCCCCAGCTTATTCCGCCTTAGAGAAAACCGCGTTGACATTTTTTCCAAATGCTTTGCAATATCTCCTTAACGAAAAGAGCTGGAAGGCTGAAAATGCAGATTTAGACTTGTAGGCATTGTGTGAACAAGATAACGTTGAAAAATCGGCCCCAGCTTATTCCGCCTTAGAGAAAACCGCGTTGACATTTTTTCCAAATGCTTTGCAATATCTCCTTAACGAAAAGAGCTAGAAGGCTGAAAATGCAGATTTAGACTTGTAGGCATTGTGTGAACAAGATAACGTTGAAAAATCGGCCCCAGCTTATTCCGCCTTAGAGAAAACCGCGTTGACATTTTTTCCAAATGCTTTGCAATATCTCCTTAACGAAAAGAGCTAGAAGGCTGAAAATGCAGATTTAGACTTGTAGGCATTGTGTGAACAAGATAACGTTGAAAAATCGGCCCCAGCTTATTCCGCCTTAGAGAAAACCGCGTTGACATTTTTTCCAAATGCTTTGCAATATCTCCTTAACGAAAAGAGCTAGAAGGCTGAAAATGCAGATTTAGACTTGTAGGCATTGTGTGAACAAGATAACGTTGAAAAATCGGCCCCAGCTTATTCCGCCTTAGAGAAAACCGCGTTGACATTTTTTCCAAATGCTTTGCAATATCTCCTTAACGAAAAGAGCTAGAAGGCTGAAAATGCAGATTTAGACTTGTAGGCATTGTGTGAACAAGATAACGTTGAAAAATCGGCCCCAGCTTATTCCGCCTTAGAGAAAACCGCGTTGACATTTTTTTCCAAATGCTTTGCAATATCTCCTTAACGAAAAGAGCTAGAAGGCTGAAAATGCAGATTTAGACTTGTAGGCATTGTGTGAACAAGATAACGTTGAAAAATCGGCCCCAGCTTATTCCGCCTTAGAGAAAACCGCGTTGACATTTTTTCCAAATGCTTTGCAATATCTCCTTAACGAAAAGAGCTAGAAGGCTGAAAATGCAGATTTAGACTTGTAGGCATTGTGTGAACAAGATAACGTTGAAAAATCGGCCCCAGCTTATTCCGCCTTAGAGAAAACCGCGTTGACATTTTTTCCAAATGCTTTGCAATATCTCCTTAACGAAAAGAGCTAGAAGGCTGAAAATGCAGATTTAGACTTGTAGGCATTGTGTGAACAAGATAACGTTGAAAAATCGGCCCCAGCTTATTCCGCCTTAGAGAAAACCGCGTTGACATTTTTTCCAAATGCTTTGCAATATCTCCTTAACGAAAAGAGCTAGAAGGCTGAAAATGCAGATTTAGACTTGTAGGCATTGTGTGAACAAGATAACGTTGAAAAATCGGCCCCAGCTTATTCCGCCTTAGAGAAAACCGCGTTGACATTTTTTCCAAATGCTTTGCAATATCTCCTTAACGAAAAGAGCTGGAAGGCTGAAAATGCAGATTTAGACTTGTAGGCATTGTGTGAACAAGATAACGTTGAAAAATCGGCCCCAGCTTATTCCGCCTTAGAGAAAACCGCGTTGACATTTTTTCCAAATGCTTTGCAATATCTCCTTAACGAAAAGAGCTAGAAGGCTGAAAATGCAGATTTAGACTTGTAGGCATTGTGTGAACAAGATAACGTTGAAAAATCGGCCCCAGCTTATTCCGCCTTAGAGAAAACCGCGTTGACATTTTTTCCAAATGCTTTGCAATATCTCCTTAACGAAAAGAGCTAGAAGGCTGAAAATGCAGATTTAGACTTGTAGGCATTGTGTGAACAAGATAACGTTGAAAAATCGGCCCCAGCTTATTCCGCCTTAGAGAAAACCGCGTTGACATTTTTTCCAAATGCTTTGCAATATCTCCTTAACGAAAAGAGCTAGAAGGCTGAAAATGCAGATTTAGACTTGTAGGCATTGTGTGAACAAGATAACGTTGAAAAATCGGCCCCAGCTTATTCCGCCTTAGAGAAAACCGCGTTGACATTTTTTCCAAATGCTTTGCAATATCTCCTTAACGAAAAGAGCTAGAAGGCTGAAAATGCAGATTTAGACTTGTAGGCATTGTGTGAACAAGATAACGTTGAAAAATCGGCCCCAGCTTATTCCGCCTTAGAGAAAACCGCGTTGACATTTTTTCCAAATGCTTTGCAATATCTCCTTAACGAAAAGAGCTAGAAGGCTGAAAATGCAGATTTAGACTTGTAGGCATTGTGTGAACAAGATAACGTTGAAAAATCGGCCCCAGCTTATTCCGCCTTAGAGAAAACCGCGTTGACATTTTTTCCAAATGCTTTGCAATATCTCCTTAACGAAAAGAGCTAGAAGGCTGAAAATGCAGATTTAGACTTGTAGGCATTGTGTGAACAAGATAACGTTGAAAAATCGGCCCCAGCTTATTCCGCCTTAGAGAAAACCGCGTTGACATTTTTTCCAAATGCTTTGCAATATCTCCTTAACGAAAAGAGCTAGAAGGCTGAAAATGCAGATTTAGACTTGTAGGCATTGTGTGAACAAGATAACGTTGAAAAATCGGCCCCAGCTTATTCCGCCTTAGAGAAAACCGCGTTGACATTTTTTCCAAATGCTTTGCAATATCTCCTTAACGAAAAGAGCTAGAAGGCTGAAAATGCAGATTTAGACTTGTAGGCATTGTGTGAACAAGATAACGTTGAAAAATCGGCCCCAGCTTATTCCGCCTTAGAGAAAACCGCGTTGACATTTTTTCCAAATGCTTTGCAATATCTCCTTAACGAAAAGAGCTAGAAGGCTGAAAATGCAGATTTAGACTTGTAGGCATTGTGTGAACAAGATAACGTTGAAAAATCGGCCCCAGCTTATTCCGCCTTAGAGAAAACCGCGTTGACATTTTTTCCAAATGCTTTGCAATATCTCCTTAACGAAAAGAGCTGGAAGGCTGAAAATGCAGATTTAGACTTGTAGGCATTGTGTGAACAAGATAACGTTGAAAAATCGGCCCCAGCTTATTCCGCCTTAGAGAAAACCGCGTTGACATTTTTTCCAAATGCTTTGCAATATCTCCTTAACGAAAAGAGCTAGAAGGCTGAAAATGCAGATTTAGACTTGTAGGCATTGTGTGAACAAGATAACGTTGAAAAATCGGCCCCAGCTTATTCCGCCTTAGAGAAAACCGCGTTGACATTTTTTCCAAATGCTTTGCAATATCTCCTTAACGAAAAGAGCTAGAAGGCTGAAAATGCAGATTTAGACTTGTAGGCATTGTGTGAACAAGATAACGTTGAAAAATCGGCCCCAGCTTATTCCGCCTTAGAGAAAACCGCGTTGACATTTTTTCCAAATGCTTTGCAATATCTCCTTAACGAAAAGAGCTAGAAGGCTGAAAATGCAGATTTAGACTTGTAGGCATTGTGTGAACAAGATAACGTTGAAAAATCGGCCCCAGCTTATTCCGCCTTAGAGAAAACCGCGTTGACATTTTTTCCAAATGCTTTGCAATATCTCCTTAACGAAAAGAGCTGGAAGGCTGAAAATGCAGATTTAGACTTGTAGGCATTGTGTGAACAAGATAACGTTGAAAAATCGGCCCCAGCTTATTCCGCCTTAGAGAAAACCGCGTTGACATTTTTTCCAAATGCTTTGCAATATCTCCTTAACGAAAAGAGCTAGAAGGCTGAAAATGCAGATTTAGACTTGTAGGCATTGTGTGAACAAGATAACGTTGAAAAATCGGCCCCAGCTTATTCCGCCTTAGAGAAAACCGCGTTGACATTTTTTCCAAATGCTTTGCAATATCTCCTTAACGAAAAGAGCTAGGAAGGCTGAAAATGCAGATTTAGACTTGTAGGCATTGTGTGAACAAGATAACGTTGAAAAATCGGCCCCAGCTTATTCCGCCTTAGAGAAAACCGCGTTGACATTTTTTCCAAATGCTTTGCAATATCTCCTTAACGAAAAGAGCTAGAAGGCTGAAAATGCAGATTTAGACTTGTAGGCATTGTGTGAACAAGATAACGTTGAAAAATCGGCCCCAGCTTATTCCGCCTTAGAGAAAACCGCGTTGACATTTTTTCCAAATGCTTTGCAATATCTCCTTAACGAAAAGAGCTAGAAGGCTGAAAATGCAGATTTAGACTTGTAGGCATTGTGTGAACAAGATAACGTTGAAAAATCGGCCCCAGCTTATTCCGCCTTAGAGAAAACCGCGTTGACATTTTTTCCAAATGCTTTGCAATATCTCCTTAACGAAAAGAGCTAGAAGGCTGAAAATGCAGATTTAGACTTGTAGGCATTGTGTGAACAAGATAACGTTGAAAAATCGGCCCCAGCTTATTCCGCCTTAGAGAAAACCGCGTTGACATTTTTTCCAAATGCTTTGCAATATCTCCTTAACGAAAAGAGCTAGAAGGCTGAAAATGCAGATTTAGACTTGTAGGCATTGTGTGAACAAGATAACGTTGAAAAATCGGCCCCAGCTTATTCCGCCTTAGAGAAAACCGCGTTGACATTTTTTCCAAATGCTTTGCAATATCTCCTTAACGAAAAGAGCTAGAAGGCTGAAAATGCAGATTTAGACTTGTAGGCATTGTGTGAACAAGATAACGTTGAAAAATCGGCCCCAGCTTATTCCGCCTTAGAGAAAACCGCGTTGACATTTTTTCCAAATGCTTTGCAATATCTCCTTAACGAAAAGAGCTGGAAGGCTGAAAATGCAGATTTAGACTTGTAGGCATTGTGTGAACAAGATAACGTTGAAAAATCGGCCCCAGCTTATTCCGCCTTAGAGAAAACCGCGTTGACATTTTTTCCAAATGCTTTGCAATATCTCCTTAACGAAAAGAGCTAGAAGGCTGAAAATGCAGATTTAGACTTGTAGGCATTGTGTGAACAAGATAACGTTGAAAAATCGGCCCCAGCTTATTCCGCCTTAGAGAAAACCGCGTTGACATTTTTTCCAAATGCTTTGCAATATCTCCTTAACGAAAAGAGCTAGAAGGCTGAAAATGCAGATTTAGACTTGTAGGCATTGTGTGAACAAGATAACGTTGAAAAATCGGCCCCAGCTTATTCCGCCTTAGAGAAAACCGCGTTGACATTTTTTCCAAATGCTTTGCAATATCTCCTTAACGAAAAGAGCTAGAAGGCTGAAAATGCAGATTTAGACTTGTAGGCATTGTGTGAACAAGATAACGTTGAAAAATCGGCCCCAGCTTATTCCGCCTTAGAGAAAACCGCGTTGACATTTTTTCCAAATGCTTTGCAATATCTCCTTAACGAAAAGAGCTAGAAGGCTGAAAATGCAGATTTAGACTTGTAGGCATTGTGTGAACAAGATAACGTTGAAAAATCGGCCCAGCTTATTCCGCCTTAGAGAAAACCGCGTTGACATTTTTTCCAAATGCTTTGCAATATCTCCTTAACGAAAAGAGCTAGAAGGCTGAAAATGCAGATTTAGACTTGTAGGCATTGTGTGAACAAGATAACGTTGAAAAATCGGCCCCAGCTTATTCCGCCTTAGAGAAAACCGCGTTGACATTTTTTCCAATGCTTTGCAATATCTCCTTAACGAAAAGAGCTAGAAGGCTGAAAATGCAGATTTAGACTTGTAGGCATTGTGTGAACAAGATAACGTTGAAAAATCGGCCCCAGCTTATTCCGCCTTAGAGAAAACCGCGTTGACATTTTTTCCAAATGCTTTGCAATATCTCCTTAACGAAAAGAGCTAGAAGGCTGAAAATGCAGATTTAGACTTGTAGGCATTGTGTGAACAAGATAACGTTGAAAAATCGGCCCCAGCTTATTCCGCCTTAGAGAAAACCGCGTTGACATTTTTTCCAAATGCTTTGCAATATCTCCTTAACGAAAAGAGCTAGAAGGCTGAAAATGCAGATTTAGACTGAAAACCGCGTTGACATTTTTTCCAAATGCTTTGCAATATCTCCTTAACGAAAAGAGCTGGAAGGCTGAAAATGCAGATTTAGACTTGTAGGCATTGTGTGAACAAGATAACGTTGAAAAATCGGCCCCAGCTTATTCCGCCTTAGAGAAAACCGCGTTGACATTTTTTCCAAATGCCTTGCAATATCTCCTTAACGAAAAGAGCTAGAAGGCTGAAAATGCAGATTTAGACTTGTAGGCATTGTGTGAACAAGATAACGTTGAAAAATCGGCCCCAGCTTATTCCACCTTAGAGAAAACCGCGTTGACATTTTTTCCAAATGCTTTGCAATATCTCCTTAAGGAAAAGAGCTAGAAGGCTGAAAATGCAGATTTAGACTTGTAGGCATTGTGTGAACAAGATAACGTTGAAAAATCGGCCCCAGCTTATTCCGCCTTAGAGAAAACCGCGTTGACATTTTTTCCAAATGCTTTGCAATATCTCCTTAACGAAAAGAGCTGGAAGGCTGAAAATGCAGATTTAGACTTGTAGGCATTGTGTGAACAAGATAACGTTGAAAAATCGGCCCCAGCTCATTCCGCCTTAGAGAAAACCGCGTTGACATTTTTTCCAAATGCTTTGCAATATCTCCTTAACGAAAAGAGCTGGAAGGCTGAAAATGCAGATTTAGACTTGTAGGCATTGTGTGAACAAGATAACGTTGAAAAATCGGCCCCAGCTTATTCCGCCTTAGAGAAAACCGCGTTGACATTTTTTCCAAATGCTTTGCAATATCTCCTTAACGAAAAGAGCTAGAAGGCTGAAAATGCAGATTTAGACTTGTAGGCATTGTGTGAACAAGATAACGTTGAAAAATCGGCCCCAGCTTATTCAGCCTTAGAGAAAACCGCGTTGACATTTTTTCCAAATGCCTTGCAATATCTCCTTAACGAAAAGAGCTAGAAGGCTGAAAATGCAGATTTAGACTTGTAGGCATTGTGTGAACAAGATAACGTTGAAAAATCGGCCCCAGCTTATTCCACCTTAGAGAAAACCGCGTTGACATTTTTTCCAAATGCTTTGCAATATCTCCTTAACGAAAAGAGCTAGAAGGCTGAAAATGCAGATTTAGACTTGTAGGCATTGTGTGAACAAGATAACGTTGAAAAATCGGCCCCAGCTTATTCCGCCTTAGAGAAAACCGCGTTGACATTTTTTCCAAATGCTTTGCAATATCTCCTTAACGAAAAGAGCTGGAAGGCTGAAAATGCAGATTTAGACTTGTAGGCATTGTGTGAACAAGATAACGTTGAAAAATCGGCCCCAGCTTATTCAGCCTTAGAGAAAACCGCGTTGACATTTTTTCCAAATGCCTTGCAATATCTCCTTAACGAAAAGAGCTAGAAGGCTGAAAATGCAGATTTAGACTTGTAGGCATTGTGTGAACAAGATAACGTTGAAAAATCGGCCCCAGCTTATTCCGCCTTAGAGAAAACCGCGTTGACATTTTTTCCAAATGCTTTGCAATATCTCCTTAACGAAAAGAGCTGGAAGGCTGAAAATGCAGAATTAGACTTGTAGGCATTGTGTGAACAAGATAGCGTTGAAAAATCGGCCCCAGCTCATTCCGCCTTAGAGAAAACCGCGTTGACATTTTTTCCAAATGCTTTGCAATATCTCCTTAACGAAAAGAGCTGGAAGGCTGAAAATGCAGATTTAGACTTGTAGGCATTGTGTGAACAAGATAACGTTGAAAAATCGGCCCCAGCTTATTCAGCCTTAGAGAAAACCGCGTTGACATTTTTTCCAAATGCTTTGCAATATCTCCTTAACGAAAAGAGCTGGAAGGCTGAAAATGCAGATTTAGACTTGTAGGCATTGTGTGAACAAGATAACGTTGAAAAATCGGCCCCAGCTTATTCAGCCTTAGAGAAAACCGCGTTGACATTTTTTCCAAATGCCTTGCAATATCTCCTTAACGAAAAGAGCTAGAAGGCTGAAAATGCAGATTTAGACTTGTAGGCATTGTGTGAACAAGATAACGTTGAAAAATCGGCCCCAGCTCATTCCGCCTTAGAGAAAACCGCGTTGACATTTTTTCCAAATGCTTTGCAATATCTCCTTAACGAAAAGAGCTAGAAGGCTGAAAATGCAGATTTAGACTTGTAGGCATTGTGTGAACAAGATAACGTTGAAAAATCGGCCCCAGCTTATTCCGCCTTAGAGAAAACCGCGTTGACATTTTTTCCAAATGCTTTGCAATATCTCCTTAACGAAAAGAGCTGGAAGGCTGAAAATGCAGATTTAGACTTGTAGGCATTGTGTGAACAAGATAACGTTGAAAAATCGGCCCCAGCTTATTCAGCCTTAGAGAAAACCGCGTTGACATTTTTTCCAAATGCCTTGCAATATCTCCTTAACGAAAAGAGCTAGAAGGCTGAAAATGCAGATTTAGACTTGTAGGCATTGTGTGAACAAGATAACGTTGAAAAATCGGCCCCAGCTTATTCCGCCTTAGAGAAAACCGCGTTGACATTTTTTCCAAATGCTTTGCAATATCTCCTTAACGAAAAGAGCTGGAAGGCTGAAAATGCAGAATTAGACTTGTAGGCATTGTGTGAACAAGATAGCGTTGAAAAATCGGCCCCAGCTCATTCCGCCTTAGAGAAAACCGCGTTGACATTTTTTCCAAATGCTTTGCAATATCTCCTTAACGAAAAGAGCTGGAAGGCTGAAAATGCAGATTTAGACTTATAGGCATTGTGTGAACAAGATAACGTTGAAAAATCGGCCCCAGCTTATTCAGCCTTAGAGAAAACCGCGTTGACATTTTTTCCAAATGCTTTGCAATATCTCCTTAACGAAAAGAGCTGGAAGGCTGAAAATGCAGATTTAGACTTGTAGGCATTGTGTGAACAAGATAACGTTGAAAAATCGGCCCCAGCTTATTCAGCCTTAGAGAAAACCGCGTTGACATTTTTTCCAAATGCCTTGCAATATCTCCTTAACGAAAAGAGCTAGAAGGCTGAAAATGCAGATTTAGACTTGTAGGCATTGTGTGAACAAGATAACGTTGAAAAATCGGCCCCAGCTTATTCCACCTTAGAGAAAACCGCGTTGACATTTTTTCCAAATGCTTTGCAATATCTCCTTAAGGAAAAGAGCTAGAAGGCTGAAAATGCAGATTTAGACTTGTAGGCATTGTGTGAACAAGATAACGTTGAAAAATCGGCCCCAGCTTATTCCGCCTTAGAGAAAACCGCGTTGACATTTTTTCCAAATGCTTTGCAATATCTCCTTAACGAAAAGAGCTGGAAGGCTGAAAATGCAGATTTAGACTTGTAGGCATTGTGTGAACAAGATAACGTTGAAAAATCGGCCCCAGCTCATTCCGCCTTAGAGAAAACCGCGTTGACATTTTTTCCAAATGCTTTGCAATATCTCCTTAACGAAAAGAGCTGGAAGGCTGAAAATGCAGATTTAGACTTGTAGGCATTGTGTGAACAAGATAACGTTGAAAAATCGGCCCCAGCTTATTCCGCCTTAGAGAAAACCGCGTTGACATTTTTTCCAAATGCTTTGCAATATCTCCTTAACGAAAAGAGCTAGAAGGCTGAAAATGCAGATTTAGACTTGTAGGCATTGTGTGAACAAGATAACGTTGAAAAATCGGCCCCAGCTTATTCAGCCTTAGAGAAAACCGCGTTGACATTTTTTCCAAATGCCTTGCAATATCTCCTTAACGAAAAGAGCTAGAAGGCTGAAAATGCAGATTTAGACTTGTAGGCATTGTGTGAACAAGATAACGTTGAAAAATCGGCCCCAGCTTATTCCACCTTAGAGAAAACCGCGTTGACATTTTTTCCAAATGCTTTGCAATATCTCCTTAACGAAAAGAGCTAGAAGGCTGAAAATGCAGATTTAGACTTGTAGGCATTGTGTGAACAAGATAACGTTGAAAAATCGGCCCCAGCTTATTCCGCCTTAGAGAAAACCGCGTTGACATTTTTTCCAAATGCTTTGCAATATCTCCTTAACGAAAAGAGCTGGAAGGCTGAAAATGCAGATTTAGACTTGTAGGCATTGTGTGAACAAGATAACGTTGAAAAATCGGCCCCAGCTTATTCAGCCTTAGAGAAAACCGCGTTGACATTTTTTCCAAATGCCTTGCAATATCTCCTTAACGAAAAGAGCTAGAAGGCTGAAAATGCAGATTTAGACTTGTAGGCATTGTGTGAACAAGATAACGTTGAAAAATCGGCCCCAGCTTATTCCGCCTTAGAGAAAACCGCGTTGACATTTTTTCCAAATGCTTTGCAATATCTCCTTAACGAAAAGAGCTGGAAGGCTGAAAATGCAGAATTAGACTTGTAGGCATTGTGTGAACAAGATAGCGTTGAAAAATCGGCCCCAGCTCATTCCGCCTTAGAGAAAACCGCGTTGACATTTTTTCCAAATGCTTTGCAATATCTCCTTAACGAAAAGAGCTGGAAGGCTGAAAATGCAGATTTAGACTTGTAGGCATTGTGTGAACAAGATAACGTTGAAAAATCGGCCCCAGCTTATTCAGCCTTAGAGAAAACCGCGTTGACATTTTTTCCAAATGCTTTGCAATATCTCCTTAACGAAAAGAGCTGGAAGGCTGAAAATGCAGATTTAGACTTGTAGGCATTGTGTGAACAAGATAACGTTGAAAAATCGGCCCCAGCTTATTCAGCCTTAGAGAAAACCGCGTTGACATTTTTTCCAAATGCCTTGCAATATCTCCTTAACGAAAAGAGCTAGAAGGCTGAAAATGCAGATTTAGACTTGTAGGCATTGTGTGAACAAGATAACGTTGAAAAATCGGCCCCAGCTCATTCCGCCTTAGAGAAAACCGCGTTGACATTTTTTCCAAATGCTTTGCAATATCTCCTTAACGAAAAGAGCTGGAAGGCTGAAAATGCAGATTTAGACTTGTAGGCATTGTGTGAACAAGATAACGTTGAAAAATCGGCCCCAGCTTATTCCGCCTTAGAGAAAACCGCGTTGACATTTTTTCCAAATGCTTTGCAATATCTCCTTAACGAAAAGAGCTAGAAGGCTGAAAATGCAGATTTAGACTTGTAGGCATTGTGTGAACAAGATAACGTTGAAAAATCGGCCCCAGCTTATTCAGCCTTAGAGAAAACCGCGTTGACATTTTTTCCAAATGCCTTGCAATATCTCCTTAACGAAAAGAGCTAGAAGGCTGAAAATGCAGATTTAGACTTGTAGGCATTGTGTGAACAAGATAACGTTGAAAAATCGGCCCCAGCTTATTCCACCTTAGAGAAAACCGCGTTGACATTTTTTCCAAATGCTTTGCAATATCTCCTTAACGAAAAGAGCTAGAAGGCTGAAAATGCAGATTTAGACTTGTAGGCATTGTGTGAACAAGATAACGTTGAAAAATCGGCCCCAGCTTATTCCGCCTTAGAGAAAACCGCGTTGACATTTTTTCCAAATGCTTTGCAATATCTCCTTAACGAAAAGAGCTGGAAGGCTGAAAATGCAGATTTAGACTTGTAGGCATTGTGTGAACAAGATAACGTTGAAAAATCGGCCCCAGCTTATTCAGCCTTAGAGAAAACCGCGTTGACATTTTTTCCAAATGCCTTGCAATATCTCCTTAACGAAAAGAGCTAGAAGGCTGAAAATGCAGATTTAGACTTGTAGGCATTGTGTGAACAAGATAACGTTGAAAAATCGGCCCCAGCTTATTCCGCCTTAGAGAAAACCGCGTTGACATTTTTTCCAAATGCTTTGCAATATCTCCTTAACGAAAAGAGCTGGAAGGCTGAAAATGCAGAATTAGACTTGTAGGCATTGTGTGAACAAGATAGCGTTGAAAAATCGGCCCCAGCTCATTCCGCCTTAGAGAAAACCGCGTTGACATTTTTTCCAAATGCTTTGCAATATCTCCTTAACGAAAAGAGCTGGAAGGCTGAAAATGCAGATTTAGACTTGTAGGCATTGTGTGAACAAGATAACGTTGAAAAATCGGCCCCAGCTTATTCAGCCTTAGAGAAAACCGCGTTGACATTTTTTCCAAATGCTTTGCAATATCTCCTTAACGAAAAGAGCTGGAAGGCTGAAAATGCAGATTTAGACTTGTAGGCATTGTGTGAACAAGATAACGTTGAAAAATCGGCCCCAGCTTATTCAGCCTTAGAGAAAACCGCGTTGACATTTTTTCCAAATGCCTTGCAATATCTCCTTAACGAAAAGAGCTAGAAGGCTGAAAATGCAGATTTAGACTTGTAGGCATTGTGTGAACAAGATAACGTTGAAAAATCGGCCCCAGCTTATTCCACCTTAGAGAAAACCGCGTTGACATTTTTTCCAAATGCTTTGCAATATCTCCTTAAGGAAAAGAGCTAGAAGGCTGAAAATGCAGATTTAGACTTGTAGGCATTGTGTGAACAAGATAACGTTGAAAAATCGGCCCCAGCTTATTCCGCCTTAGAGAAAACCGCGTTGACATTTTTTCCAAATGCTTTGCAATATCTCCTTAACGAAAAGAGCTGGAAGGCTGAAAATGCAGATTTAGACTTGTAGGCATTGTGTGAACAAGATAACGTTGAAAAATCGGCCCCAGCTCATTCCGCCTTAGAGAAAACCGCGTTGACATTTTTTCCAAATGCTTTGCAATATCTCCTTAACGAAAAGAGCTGGAAGGCTGAAAATGCAGATTTAGACTTGTAGGCATTGTGTGAACAAGATAACGTTGAAAAATCGGCCCCAGCTTATTCCGCCTTAGAGAAAACCGCGTTGACATTTTTTCCAAATGCTTTGCAATATCTCCTTAACGAAAAGAGCTAGAAGGCTGAAAATGCAGATTTAGACTTGTAGGCATTGTGTGAACAAGATAACGTTGAAAAATCGGCCCCAGCTTATTCAGCCTTAGAGAAAACCGCGTTGACATTTTTTCCAAATGCCTTGCAATATCTCCTTAACGAAAAGAGCTAGAAGGCTGAAAATGCAGATTTAGACTTGTAGGCATTGTGTGAACAAGATAACGTTGAAAAATCGGCCCCAGCTTATTCCACCTTAGAGAAAACCGCGTTGACATTTTTTCCAAATGCTTTGCAATATCTCCTTAACGAAAAGAGCTAGAAGGCTGAAAATGCAGATTTAGACTTGTAGGCATTGTGTGAACAAGATAACGTTGAAAAATCGGCCCCAGCTTATTCCGCCTTAGAGAAAACCGCGTTGACATTTTTTCCAAATGCTTTGCAATATCTCCTTAACGAAAAGAGCTGGAAGGCTGAAAATGCAGATTTAGACTTGTAGGCATTGTGTGAACAAGATAACGTTGAAAAATCGGCCCCAGCTTATTCAGCCTTAGAGAAAACCGCGTTGACATTTTTTCCAAATGCCTTGCAATATCTCCTTAACGAAAAGAGCTAGAAGGCTGAAAATGCAGATTTAGACTTGTAGGCATTGTGTGAACAAGATAACGTTGAAAAATCGGCCCCAGCTTATTCCGCCTTAGAGAAAACCGCGTTGACATTTTTTCCAAATGCTTTGCAATATCTCCTTAACGAAAAGAGCTGGAAGGCTGAAAATGCAGAATTAGACTTGTAGGCATTGTGTGAACAAGATAGCGTTGAAAAATCGGCCCCAGCTCATTCCGCCTTAGAGAAAACCGCGTTGACATTTTTTCCAAATGCTTTGCAATATCTCCTTAACGAAAAGAGCTGGAAGGCTGAAAATGCAGATTTAGACTTGTAGGCATTGTGTGAACAAGATAACGTTGAAAAATCGGCCCCAGCTTATTCAGCCTTAGAGAAAACCGCGTTGACATTTTTTCCAAATGCTTTGCAATATCTCCTTAACGAAAAGAGCTGGAAGGCTGAAAATGCAGATTTAGACTTGTAGGCATTGTGTGAACAAGATAACGTTGAAAAATCGGCCCCAGCTTATTCAGCCTTAGAGAAAACCGCGTTGACATTTTTTCCAAATGCCTTGCAATATCTCCTTAACGAAAAGAGCTAGAAGGCTGAAAATGCAGATTTAGACTTGTAGGCATTGTGTGAACAAGATAACGTTGAAAAATCGGCCCCAGCTCATTCCGCCTTAGAGAAAACCGCGTTGACATTTTTTCCAAATGCTTTGCAATATCTCCTTAACGAAAAGAGCTGGAAGGCTGAAAATGCAGATTTAGACTTGTAGGCATTGTGTGAACAAGATAACGTTGAAAAATCGGCCCCAGCTTATTCCGCCTTAGAGAAAACCGCGTTGACATTTTTTCCAAATGCTTTGCAATATCTCCTTAACGAAAAGAGCTAGAAGGCTGAAAATGCAGATTTAGACTTGTAGGCATTGTGTGAACAAGATAACGTTGAAAAATCGGCCCCAGCTTATTCAGCCTTAGAGAAAACCGCGTTGACATTTTTTCCAAATGCCTTGCAATATCTCCTTAACGAAAAGAGCTAGAAGGCTGAAAATGCAGATTTAGACTTGTAGGCATTGTGTGAACAAGATAACGTTGAAAAATCGGCCCCAGCTTATTCCACCTTAGAGAAAACCGCGTTGACATTTTTTCCAAATGCTTTGCAATATCTCCTTAACGAAAAGAGCTAGAAGGCTGAAAATGCAGATTTAGACTTGTAGGCATTGTGTGAACAAGATAACGTTGAAAAATCGGCCCCAGCTTATTCCGCCTTAGAGAAAACCGCGTTGACATTTTTTCCAAATGCTTTGCAATATCTCCTTAACGAAAAGAGCTGGAAGGCTGAAAATGCAGATTTAGACTTGTAGGCATTGTGTGAACAAGATAACGTTGAAAAATCGGCCCCAGCTTATTCAGCCTTAGAGAAAACCGCGTTGACATTTTTTCCAAATGCCTTGCAATATCTCCTTAACGAAAAGAGCTAGAAGGCTGAAAATGCAGATTTAGACTTGTAGGCATTGTGTGAACAAGATAACGTTGAAAAATCGGCCCCAGCTTATTCCGCCTTAGAGAAAACCGCGTTGACATTTTTTCCAAATGCTTTGCAATATCTCCTTAACGAAAAGAGCTGGAAGGCTGAAAATGCAGAATTAGACTTGTAGGCATTGTGTGAACAAGATAGCGTTGAAAAATCGGCCCCAGCTCATTCCGCCTTAGAGAAAACCGCGTTGACATTTTTTCCAAATGCTTTGCAATATCTCCTTAACGAAAAGAGCTGGAAGGCTGAAAATGCAGATTTAGACTTGTAGGCATTGTGTGAACAAGATAACGTTGAAAAATCGGCCCCAGCTTATTCAGCCTTAGAGAAAACCGCGTTGACATTTTTTCCAAATGCTTTGCAATATCTCCTTAACGAAAAGAGCTGGAAGGCTGAAAATGCAGATTTAGACTTGTAGGCATTGTGTGAACAAGATAACGTTGAAAAATCGGCCCCAGCTTATTCAGCCTTAGAGAAAACCGCGTTGACATTTTTTCCAAATGCCTTGCAATATCTCCTTAACGAAAAGAGCTAGAAGGCTGAAAATGCAGATTTAGACTTGTAGGCATTGTGTGAACAAGATAACGTTGAAAAATCGGCCCCAGCTTATTCCACCTTAGAGAAAACCGCGTTGACATTTTTTCCAAATGCTTTGCAATATCTCCTTAAGGAAAAGAGCTAGAAGGCTGAAAATGCAGATTTAGACTTGTAGGCATTGTGTGAACAAGATAACGTTGAAAAATCGGCCCCAGCTTATTCCGCCTTAGAGAAAACCGCGTTGACATTTTTTCCAAATGCTTTGCAATATCTCCTTAACGAAAAGAGCTGGAAGGCTGAAAATGCAGATTTAGACTTGTAGGCATTGTGTGAACAAGATAACGTTGAAAAATCGGCCCCAGCTCATTCCGCCTTAGAGAAAACCGCGTTGACATTTTTTCCAAATGCTTTGCAATATCTCCTTAACGAAAAGAGCTGGAAGGCTGAAAATGCAGATTTAGACTTGTAGGCATTGTGTGAACAAGATAACGTTGAAAAATCGGCCCCAGCTTATTCCGCCTTAGAGAAAACCGCGTTGACATTTTTTCCAAATGCTTTGCAATATCTCCTTAACGAAAAGAGCTAGAAGGCTGAAAATGCAGATTTAGACTTGTAGGCATTGTGTGAACAAGATAACGTTGAAAAATCGGCCCCAGCTTATTCAGCCTTAGAGAAAACCGCGTTGACATTTTTTCCAAATGCCTTGCAATATCTCCTTAACGAAAAGAGCTAGAAGGCTGAAAATGCAGATTTAGACTTGTAGGCATTGTGTGAACAAGATAACGTTGAAAAATCGGCCCCAGCTTATTCCGCCTTAGAGAAAACCGCGTTGACATTTTTTCCAAATGCTTTGCAATATCTCCTTAACGAAAAGAGCTGGAAGGCTGAAAATGCAGATTTAGACTTGTAGGCATTGTGTGAACAAGATAACGTTGAAAAATCGGCCCCAGCTCATTCCGCCTTAGAGAAAACCGCGTTGACATTTTTTCCAAATGCTTTGCAATATCTCCTTAACGAAAAGAGCTGGAAGGCTGAAAATGCAGATTTAGACTTGTAGGCATTGTGTGAACAAGATAACGTTGAAAAATCGGCCCCAGCTTATTCCGCCTTAGAGAAAACCGCGTTGACATTTTTTCCAAATGCTTTGCAATATCTCCTTAACGAAAAGAGCTAGAAGGCTGAAAATGCAGATTTAGACTTGTAGGCATTGTGTGAACAAGATAACGTTGAAAAATCGGCCCCAGCTTATTCAGCCTTAGAGAAAACCGCGTTGACATTTTTTCCAAATGCCTTGCAATATCTCCTTAACGAAAAGAGCTAGAAGGCTGAAAATGCAGATTTAGACTTGTAGGCATTGTGTGAACAAGATAACGTTGAAAAATCGGCCCCAGCTTATTCCACCTTAGAGAAAACCGCGTTGACATTTTTTCCAAATGCTTTGCAATATCTCCTTAACGAAAAGAGCTGGAAGGCTGAAAATGCAGATTTAGACTTGTAGGCATTGTGTGAACAAGATAACGTTGAAAAATCGGCCCCAGCTTATTCAGCCTTAGAGAAAACCGCGTTGACATTTTTTCCAAATGCCTTGCAATATCTCCTTAACGAAAAGAGCTAGAAGGCTGAAAATGCAGATTTAGACTTGTAGGCATTGTGTGAACAAGATAGCGTTGAAAAATCGGCCCCAGCTTATTCCGCCTTAGAGAAAACCGCGTTGACATTTTTTCCAAATGCTTTGCAATATCTCCTTAACGAAAAGAGCTGGAAGGCTGAAAATGCAGATTTAGACTTGTAGGCATTGTGTGAACAAGATAGCGTTGAAAAATCGGCCCCAGCTTATTCCGCCTTAGAGAAAACCGCGTTGACATTTTTTCCAAATGCTTTGCAATATCTCCTTAACGAAAAGAGCTGGAAGGCTGAAAATGCAGAATTAGACTTGTAGGCATTGTGTGAACAAGATAGCGTTGAAAAATCGGCCCCAGCTCATTCCGCCTTAGAGAAAACCGCGTTGACATTTTTTCCAAATGCTTTGCAATATCTCCTTAACGAAAAGAGCTGGAAGGCTGAAAATGCAGATTTAGACTTGTAGGCATTGTGTGAACAAGATAACGTTGAAAAATCGGCCCCAGCTTATTCAGCCTTAGAGAAAACCGCGTTGACATTTTTTCCAAATGCTTTGCAATATCTCCTTAACGAAAAGAGCTGGAAGGCTGAAAATGCAGATTTAGACTTGTAGGCATTGTGTGAACAAGATAACGTTGAAAAATCGGCCCCAGCTTATTCAGCCTTAGAGAAAACCGCGTTGACATTTTTTCCAAATGCCTTGCAATATCTCCTTAACGAAAAGAGCTAGAAGGCTGAAAATGCAGATTTAGACTTGTAGGCATTGTGTGAACAAGATAACGTTGAAAAATCGGCCCCAGCTTATTCCGCCTTAGAGAAAACCGCGTTGACATTTTTTCCAAATGCTTTGCAATATCTCCTTAACGAAAAGAGCTGGAAGGCTGAAAATGCAGATTTAGACTTGTAGGCATTGTGTGAACAAGATAACGTTGAAAAATCGGCCCCAGCTCATTCCGCCTTAGAGAAAACCGCGTTGACATTTTTTCCAAATGCTTTGCAATATCTCCTTAACGAAAAGAGCTGGAAGGCTGAAAATGCAGATTTAGACTTGTAGGCATTGTGTGAACAAGATAACGTTGAAAAATCGGCCCCAGCTTATTCCGCCTTAGAGAAAACCGCGTTGACATTTTTTCCAAATGCTTTGCAATATCTCCTTAACGAAAAGAGCTAGAAGGCTGAAAATGCAGATTTAGACTTGTAGGCATTGTGTGAACAAGATAACGTTGAAAAATCGGCCCCAGCTTATTCAGCCTTAGAGAAAACCGCGTTGACATTTTTTCCAAATGCCTTGCAATATCTCCTTAACGAAAAGAGCTAGAAGGCTGAAAATGCAGATTTAGACTTGTAGGCATTGTGTGAACAAGATAACGTTGAAAAATCGGCCCCAGCTTATTCCACCTTAGAGAAAACCGCGTTGACATTTTTTCCAAATGCTTTGCAATATCTCCTTAACGAAAAGAGCTAGAAGGCTGAAAATGCAGATTTAGACTTGTAGGCATTGTGTGAACAAGATAACGTTGAAAAATCGGCCCCAGCTTATTCCGCCTTAGAGAAAACCGCGTTGACATTTTTTCCAAATGCTTTGCAATATCTCCTTAACGAAAAGAGCTGGAAGGCTGAAAATGCAGATTTAGACTTGTAGGCATTGTGTGAACAAGATAACGTTGAAAAATCGGCCCCAGCTTATTCAGCCTTAGAGAAAACCGCGTTGACATTTTTTCCAAATGCCTTGCAATATCTCCTTAACGAAAAGAGCTAGAAGGCTGAAAATGCAGATTTAGACTTGTAGGCATTGTGTGAACAAGATAACGTTGAAAAATCGGCCCCAGCTTATTCCGCCTTAGAGAAAACCGCGTTGACATTTTTTCCAAATGCTTTGCAATATCTCCTTAACGAAAAGAGCTGGAAGGCTGAAAATGCAGAATTAGACTTGTAGGCATTGTGTGAACAAGATAGCGTTGAAAAATCGGCCCCAGCTCATTCCGCCTTAGAGAAAACCGCGTTGACATTTTTTCCAAATGCTTTGCAATATCTCCTTAACGAAAAGAGCTGGAAGGCTGAAAATGCAGATTTAGACTTGTAGGCATTGTGTGAACAAGATAACGTTGAAAAATCGGCCCCAGCTTATTCAGCCTTAGAGAAAACCGCGTTGACATTGTTTCCAAATGCTTTGCAATATCTCCTTAACGAAAAGAGCTGGAAGGCTGAAAATGCAGATTTAGACTTGTAGGCATTGTGTGAACAAGATAACGTTGAAAAATCGGCCCCAGCTTATTCAGCCTTAGAGAAAACCGCGTTGACATTTTTTCCAAATGCCTTGCAATATCTCCTTAACGAAAAGAGCTAGAAGGCTGAAAATGCAGATTTAGACTTGTAGGCATTGTGTGAACAAGATAACGTTGAAAAATCGGCCCCAGCTTATTCCACCTTAGAGAAAACCGCGTTGACATTTTTTCCAAATGCTTTGCAATATCTCCTTAAGGAAAAGAGCTAGAAGGCTGAAAATGCAGATTTAGACTTGTAGGCATTGTGTGAACAAGATAACGTTGAAAAATCGGCCCCAGCTTATTCCGCCTTAGAGAAAACCGCGTTGACATTTTTTCCAAATGCTTTGCAATATCTCCTTAACGAAAAGAGCTGGAAGGCTGAAAATGCAGATTTAGACTTGTAGGCATTGTGTGAACAAGATAACGTTGAAAAATCGGCCCCAGCTCATTCCGCCTTAGAGAAAACCGCGTTGACATTTTTTCCAAATGCTTTGCAATATCTCCTTAACGAAAAGAGCTGGAAGGCTGAAAATGCAGATTTAGACTTGTAGGCATTGTGTGAACAAGATAACGTTGAAAAATCGGCCCCAGCTTATTCCGCCTTAGAGAAAACCGCGTTGACATTTTTTCCAAATGCTTTGCAATATCTCCTTAACGAAAAGAGCTAGAAGGCTGAAAATGCAGATTTAGACTTGTAGGCATTGTGTGAACAAGATAACGTTGAAAAATCGGCCCCAGCTTATTCAGCCTTAGAGAAAACCGCGTTGACATTTTTTCCAAATGCCTTGCAATATCTCCTTAACGAAAAGAGCTAGAAGGCTGAAAATGCAGATTTAGACTTGTAGGCATTGTGTGAACAAGATAACGTTGAAAAATCGGCCCCAGCTTATTCCACCTTAGAGAAAACCGCGTTGACATTTTTTCCAAATGCTTTGCAATATCTCCTTAACGAAAAGAGCTAGAAGGCTGAAAATGCAGATTTAGACTTGTAGGCATTGTGTGAACAAGATAACGTTGAAAAATCGGCCCCAGCTTATTCCGCCTTAGAGAAAACCGCGTTGACATTTTTTCCAAATGCTTTGCAATATCTCCTTAACGAAAAGAGCTGGAAGGCTGAAAATGCAGATTTAGACTTGTAGGCATTGTGTGAACAAGATAACGTTGAAAAATCGGCCCCAGCTTATTCAGCCTTAGAGAAAACCGCGTTGAAATTTTTTCCAAATGCCTTGCAATATCTCCTTAACGAAAAGAGCTAGAAGGCTGAAAATGCAGATTTAGACTTGTAGGCATTGTGTGAACAAGATAACGTTGAGAAATCGGCCCCAGCTTATTCCGCCTTAGAGAAAACCGCGTTGACATTTTTTCCAAATGCTTTGCAATATCTCCTTAACGAAAAGAGCTGGAAGGCTGAAAATGCAGATTTAGACTTGTAGGCATTGTGTGAACAAGATAACGTTGAAAAATCGGCCCCAGCTTATTCAGCCTTAGAGAAAACCGCGTTGACATTTTTTCCAAATGCCTTGCAATATCTCCTTAACGAAAAGAGCTAGAAGGCTGAAAATGCAGATTTTGACTTGTAGGCATTGTGTGAACAAGATAACGTTGAAAAATCGGCCCCAGCTTATTCCGCCTTAGAGAAAACCGCGTTGACATTTTTTCCAAATGCTTTGCAATATCTCCTTAACGAAAAGAGCTGGAAGGCTGAAAATGCAGATTTAGACTTGTAGGCATTGTGTGAACAAGATAACGTTGAAAAATCGGCCCCAGCTTATTCCGCCTTAGAGAAAACCGCGTTGACATTTTTTCCAAATGCTTTGCAATATCTCCTTAACGAAAAGAGCTAGAAGGCTGAAAATGCAGATTTAGACTTGTAGGCATTGTGTGAACAAGATAACGTTGAAAAATCGGCCCCAGCTTATTCAGCCTTAGAGAAAACCGCGTTGACATTTTTTCCAAATGCCTTGCAATATCTCCTTAACGAAAAGAGCTAGAAGGCTGAAAATGCAGATTTAGACTTGTAGGCATTGTGTGAACAAGATAACGTTGAAAAATCGGCCCCAGCTCATTCCGCCTTAGAGAAAACCGCGTTGACATTTTTTCCAAATGCTTTGCAATATCTCCTTAACGAAAAGAGCTGGAAGGCTGAAAATGCAGATTTAGACTTGTAGGCATTGTGTGAACAAGATAACGTTGAAAAATCGGCCCCAGCTTATTCAGCCTTAGAGAAAACCGCGTTGACATTTTTTCCAAATGCTTTGCAATATCTCCTTAACGAAAAGAGCTGGAAGGCTGAAAATGCAGATTTAGACTTGTAGGCATTGTGTGAACAAGATAACGTTGAAAAATCGGCCCCAGCTTATTCAGCCTTAGAGAAAACCGCGTTGACATTTTTTCCAAATGCCTTGCAATATCTCCTTAACGAAAAGAGCTAGAAGGCTGAAAATGCAGATTTAGACTTGTAGGCATTGTGTGAACAAGATAACGTTGAAAAATCGGCCCCAGCTTATTCCACCTTAGAGAAAACCGCGTTGACATTTTTTCCAAATGCTTTGCAATATCTCCTTAAGGAAAAGAGCTAGAAGGCTGAAAATGCAGATTTAGACTTGTAGGCATTGTGTGAACAAGATAACGTTGAAAAATCGGCCCCAGCTTATTCCGCCTTAGAGAAAACCGCGTTGACATTTTTTCCAAATGCTTTGCAATATCTCCTTAACGAAAAGAGCTGGAAGGCTGAAAATGCAGATTTAGACTTGTAGGCATTGTGTGAACAAGATAACGTTGAAAAATCGGCCCCAGCTTATTCAGCCTTAGAGAAAACCGCGTTGACATTTTTTCCAAATGCTTTGCAATATCTCCTTAACGAAAAGAGCTGGAAGGCTGAAAATGCAGATTTAGACTTGTAGGCATTGTGTGAACAAGATATCGTTGAAAAATCGGCCCCAGCTTATTCAGCCTTAGAGAAAACCGCGTTGACATTTTTTCCAAATGCCTTGCAATATCTCCTTAACGAAAAGAGCTAGAAGGCTGAAAATGCAGATTTAGACTTGTAGGCATTGTGTGAACAAGATAACGTTGAAAAATCGGCCCCAGCTTATTCCACCTTAGAGAAAACCGCGTTGACATTTTTTCCAAATGCTTTGCAATATCTCCTTAAGGAAAAGAGCTAGAAGGCTGAAAATGCAGATTTAGACTTGTAGGCATTGTGTGAACAAGATAACGTTGAAAAATCGGCCCCAGCTTATTCCGCCTTAGAGAAAACCGCGTTGACATTTTTTCCAAATGCTTTGCAATATCTCCTTAACGAAAAGAGCTGGAAGGCTGAAAATGCAGATTTAGACTTGTAGGCATTGTGTGAACAAGATAACGTTGAAAAATCGGCCCCAGCTCATTCCGCCTTAGAGAAAACCGCGTTGACATTTTTTCCAAATGCTTTGCAATATCTCCTTAACGAAAAGAGCTGGAAGGCTGAAAATGCAGATTTAGACTTGTAGGCATTGTGTGAACAAGATAACGTTGAAAAATCGGCCCCAGCTTATTCCACCTTAGAGAAAACCGCGTTGACATTTTTTCCAAATGCTTTGCAATATCTCCTTAACGAAAAGAGCTAGAAGGCTGAAAATGCAGATTTAGACTTGTAGGCATTGTGTGAACAAGATAACGTTGAAAAATCGGCCCCAGCTTATTCCGCCTTAGAGAAAACCGCGTTGACATTTTTTCCAAATGCTTTGCAATATCTCCTTAACGAAAAGAGCTGGAAGGCTGAAAATGCAGATTTAGACTTGTAGGCATTGTGTGAACAAGATAACGTTGAAAAATCGGCCCCAGCTTATTCAGCCTTAGAGAAAACCGCGTTGACATTTTTTCCAAATGCCTTGCAATATCTCCTTAACGAAAAGAGCTAGAAGGCTGAAAATGCAGATTTAGACTTGTAGGCATTGTGTGAACAAGATAACGTTGAGAAATCGGCCCCAGCTTATTCCGCCTTAGAGAAAACCGCGTTGACATTTTTTCCAAATGCTTTGCAATATCTCCTTAACGAAAAGAGCTGGAAGGCTGAAAATGCAGATTTAGACTTGTAGGCATTGTGTGAACAAGATAACGTTGAAAAATCGGCCCCAGCTTATTCAGCCTTAGAGAAAACCGCGTTGACATTTTTTCCAAATGCCTAGCAATATCTCCTTAACGAAAAGAGCTGGAAGGCTGAAAATGCAGATTTAGACTTGTAGGCATTGTGTGAACAAGATAACGTTGAAAAATCGGCCCCAGCTTATTCAGCCTTAGAGAAAACCGCGTTGACATTTTTTCCAAATGCCTTGCAATATCTCCTTAACGAAAAGAGCTAGAAGGCTGAAAATGCAGATTTAGACTTGTAGGCATTGTGTGAACAAGATAACGTTGAAAAATCGGCCCCAGCTTATTCCACCTTAGAGAAAACCGCGTTGACATTTTTTCCAAATGCTTTGCAATATCTCCTTAAGGAAAAGAGCTAGAAGGCTGAAAATGCAGATTTAGACTTGTAGGCATTGTGTGAACAAGATAACGTTGAAAAATCGGCCCCAGCTTATTCCGCCTTAGAGAAAACCGCGTTGACATTTTTTCCAAATGCTTTGCAATATCTCCTTAACGAAAAGAGCTGGAAGGCTGAAAATGCAGATTTAGACTTGTAGGCATTGTGTGAACAAGATAACGTTGAAAAATCGGCCCCAGCTCATTCCGCCTTAGAGAAAACCGCGTTGACATTTTTTCCAAATGCTTTGCAATATCTCCTTAACGAAAAGAGCTGGAAGGCTGAAAATGCAGATTTAGACTTGTAGGCATTGTGTGAACAAGATAACGTTGAAAAATCGGCCCCAGCTTATTCCGCCTTAGAGAAAACCGCGTTGACATTTTTTCCAAATGCTTTGCAATATCTCCTTAACGAAAAGAGCTAGAAGGCTGAAAATGCAGATTTAGACTTGTAGGCATTGTGTGAACAAGATAACGTTGAAAAATCGGCCCCAGCTTATTCAGCCTTAGAGAAAACCGCGTTGACATTTTTTCCAAATGCCTTGCAATATCTCCTTAACGAAAAGAGCTAGAAGGCTGAAAATGCAGATTTAGACTTGTAGGCATTGTGTGAACAAGATAACGTTGAAAAATCGGCCCCAGCTTATTCCACCTTAGAGAAAACCGCGTTGACATTTTTTCCAAATGCTTTGCAATATCTCCTTAACGAAAAGAGCTGGAAGGCTGAAAATGCAGATTTAGACTTGTAGGCATTGTGTGAACAAGATAACGTTGAAAAATCGGCCCCAGCTTATTCAGCCTTAGAGAAAACCGCGTTGACATTTTTTCCAAATGCCTTGCAATATCTCCTTAACGAAAAGAGCTAGAAGGCTGAAAATGCAGATTTAGACTTGTAGGCATTGTGTGAACAAGATAGCGTTGAAAAATCGGCCCCAGCTTATTCCGCCTTAGAGAAAACCGCGTTGACATTTTTTCCAAATGCTTTGCAATATCTCCTTAACGAAAAGAGCTGGAAGGCTGAAAATGCAGATTTAGACTTGTAGGCATTGTGTGAACAAGATAGCGTTGAAAAATCGGCCCCAGCTTATTCCGCCTTAGAGAAAACCGCGTTGACATTTTTTCCAAATGCTTTGCAATATCTCCTTAACGAAAAGAGCTGGAAGGCTGAAAATGCAGAATTAGACTTGTAGGCATTGTGTGAACAAGATAGCGTTGAAAAATCGGCCCCAGCTCATTCCGCCTTAGAGAAAACCGCGTTGACATTTTTTCCAAATGCTTTGCAATATCTCCTTAACGAAAAGAGCTGGAAGGCTGAAAATGCAGATTTAGACTTGTAGGCATTGTGTGAACAAGATAACGTTGAAAAATCGGCCCCAGCTTATTCAGCCTTAGAGAAAACCGCGTTGACATTTTTTCCAAATGCTTTGCAATATCTCCTTAACGAAAAGAGCTGGAAGGCTGAATATGCAGATTTAGACTTGTAGGCATTGTGTGAACAAGATAACGTTGAAAAATCGGCCCCAGCTTATTCCGCCTTAGAGAAAACCGCGTTGACATTTTTTCCAAATGCCTTGCAATATCTCCTTAACGAAAAGAGCTAGAAGGCTGAAAATGCAGATTTAGACTTGTAGGCATTGTGTGAACAAGATAACGTTGAAAAATCGGCCCCAGCTTATTCCACCTTAGAGAAAACCGCGTTGACATTTTTTCCAAATGCTTTGCAATATCTCCTTAAGGAAAAGAGCTAGAAGGCTGAAAATGCAGATTTAGACTTGTAGGCATTGTGTGAACAAGATAACGTTGAAAAATCGGCCCCAGCTTATTCCGCCTTAGAGAAAACCGCGTTGACATTTTTTCCAAATGCTTTGCAATATCTCCTTAACGAAAAGAGCTGGAAGGCTGAAAATGCAGATTTAGACTTGTAGGCATTGTGTGAACAAGATAACGTTGAAAAATCGGCCCCAGCTCATTCCGCCTTAGAGAAAACCGCGTTGACATTTTTTCCAAATGCTTTGCAATATCTCCTTAACGAAAAGAGCTGGAAGGCTGAAAATGCAGATTTAGACTTGTAGGCATTGTGTGAACAAGATAACGTTGAAAAATCGGCCCCAGCTTATTCCGCCTTAGAGAAAACCGCGTTGACATTTTTTCCAAATGCTTTGCAATATCTCCTTAACGAAAAGAGCTAGAAGGCTGAAAATGCAGATTTAGACTTGTAGGCATTGTGTGAACAAGATAACGTTGAAAAATCGGCCCCAGCTTATTCAGCCTTAGAGAAAACCGCGTTGACATTTTTTCCAAATGCCTTGCAATATCTCCTTAACGAAAAGAGCTAGAAGGCTGAAAATGCAGATTTAGACTTGTAGGCATTGTGTGAACAAGATAACGTTGAAAAATCGGCCCCAGCTTATTCCACCTTAGAGAAAACCGCGTTGACATTTTTTCCAAATGCTTTGCAATATCTCCTTAACGAAAAGAGCTGGAAGGCTGAAAATGCAGATTTAGACTTGTAGGCATTGTGTGAACAAGATAACGTTGAAAAATCGGCCCCAGCTTATTCAGCCTTAGAGAAAACCGCGTTGACATTTTTTCCAAATGCCTTGCAATATCTCCTTAACGAAAAGAGCTAGAAGGCTGAAAATGCAGATTTAGACTTGTAGGCATTGTGTGAACAAGATAGCGTTGAAAAATCGGCCCCAGCTTATTCCGCCTTAGAGAAAACCGCGTTGACATTTTTTCCAAATGCTTTGCAATATCTCCTTAACGAAAAGAGCTGGAAGGCTGAAAATGCAGATTTAGACTTGTAGGCATTGTGTGAACAAGATAGCGTTGAAAAATCGGCCCCAGCTTATTCCGCCTTAGAGAAAACCGCGTTGACATTTTTTCCAAATGCTTTGCAATATCTCCTTAACGAAAAGAGCTGGAAGGCTGAAAATGCAGAATTAGACTTGTAGGCATTGTGTGAACAAGATAGCGTTGAAAAATCGGCCCCAGCTCATTCCGCCTTAGAGAAAACCGCGTTGACATTTTTTCCAAATGCTTTGCAATATCTCCTTAACGAAAAGAGCTGGAAGGCTGAAAATGCAGATTTAGACTTGTAGGCATTGTGTGAACAAGATAACGTTGAAAAATCGGCCCCAGCTTATTCAGCCTTAGAGAAAACCGCGTTGACATTTTTTCCAAATGCTTTGCAATATCTCCTTAACGAAAAGAGCTGGAAGGCTGAATATGCAGATTTAGACTTGTAGGCATTGTGTGAACAAGATAACGTTGAAAAATCGGCCCCAGCTTATTCAGCCTTAGAGAAAACCGCGTTGACATTTTTTCCAAATGCCTTGCAATATCTCCTTAACGAAAAGAGCTAGAAGGCTGAAAATGCAGATTTAGACTTGTAGGCATTGTGTGAACAAGATAACGTTGAAAAATCGGCCCCAGCTTATTCCACCTTAGAGAAAACCGCGTTGACATTTTTTCCAAATGCTTTGCAATATCTCCTTAAGGAAAAGAGCTAGAAGGCTGAAAATGCAGATTTAGACTTGTAGGCATTGTGTGAACAAGATAACGTTGAAAAATCGGCCCCAGCTTATTCCGCCTTAGAGAAAACCGCGTTGACATTTTTTCCAAATGCTTTGCAATATCTCCTTAACGAAAAGAGCTGGAAGGCTGAAAATGCAGATTTAGACTTGTAGGCATTGTGTGAACAAGATAACGTTGAAAAATCGGCCCCAGCTCATTCCGCCTTAGAGAAAACCGCGTTGACATTTTTTCCAAATGCTTTGCAATATCTCCTTAACGAAAAGAGCTGGAAGGCTGAAAATGCAGATTTAGACTTGTAGGCATTGTGTGAACAAGATAACGTTGAAAAATCGGCCCCAGCTTATTCCGCCTTAGAGAAAACCGCGTTGACATTTTTTCCAAATGCTTTGCAATATCTCCTTAACGAAAAGAGCTAGAAGGCTGAAAATGCAGATTTAGACTTGTAGGCATTGTGTGAACAAGATAACGTTGAAAAATCGGCCCCAGCTTATTCAGCCTTAGAGAAAACCGCGTTGACATTTTTTCCAAATGCCTTGCAATATCTCCTTAACGAAAAGAGCTAGAAGGCTGAAAATGCAGATTTAGACTTGTAGGCATTGTGTGAACAAGATAACGTTGAAAAATCGGCCCCAGCTTATTCCACCTTAGAGAAAACCGCGTTGACATTTTTTCCAAATGCTTTGCAATATCTCCTTAACGAAAAGAGCTAGAAGGCTGAAAATGCAGATTTAGACTTGTAGGCATTGTGTGAACAAGATAACGTTGAAAAATCGGCCCCAGCTTATTCCGCCTTAGAGAAAACCGCGTTGACATTTTTTCCAAATGCTTTGCAATATCTCCTTAACGAAAAGAGCTGGAAGGCTGAAAATGCAGATTTAGACTTGTAGGCATTGTGTGAACAAGATAACGTTGAAAAATCGGCCCCAGCTTATTCAGCCTTAGAGAAAACCGCGTTGACATTTTTTCCAAATGCCTTGCAATATCTCCTTAACGAAAAGAGCTAGAAGGCTGAAAATGCAGATTTAGACTTGTAGGCATTGTGTGAACAAGATAACGTTGAAAAATCGGCCCCAGCTTATTCCGCCTTAGAGAAAACCGCGTTGACATTTTTTCCAAATGCTTTGCAATATCTCCTTAACGAAAAGAGCTGGAAGGCTGAAAATGCAGAATTAGACTTGTAGGCATTGTGTGAACAAGATAGCGTTGAAAAATCGGCCCCAGCTCATTCCGCCTTAGAGAAAACCGCGTTGACATTTTTTCCAAATGCTTTGCAATATCTCCTTAACGAAAAGAGCTGGAAGGCTGAAAATGCAGATTTAGACTTGTAGGCATTGTGTGAACAAGATAACGTTGAAAAATCGGCCCCAGCTTATTCAGCCTTAGAGAAAACCGCGTTGACATTTTTTCCAAATGCTTTGCAATATCTCCTTAACGAAAAGAGCTGGAAGGCTGAAAATGCAGATTTAGACTTGTAGGCATTGTGTGAACAAGATAACGTTGAAAAATCGGCCCCAGCTTATTCAGCCTTAGAGAAAACCGCGTTGACATTTTTTCCAAATGCCTTGCAATATCTCCTTAACGAAAAGAGCTAGAAGGCTGAAAATGCAGATTTAGACTTGTAGGCATTGTGTGAACAAGATAACGTTGAAAAATCGGCCCCAGCTTATTCCACCTTAGAGAAAACCGCGTTGACATTTTTTCCAAATGCTTTGCAATATCTCCTTAAGGAAAAGAGCTAGAAGGCTGAAAATGCAGATTTAGACTTGTAGGCATTGTGTGAACAAGATAACGTTGAAAAATCGGCCCCAGCTTATTCCGCCTTAGAGAAAACCGCGTTGACATTTTTTCCAAATGCTTTGCAATATCTCCTTAACGAAAAGAGCTGGAAGGCTGAAAATGCAGATTTAGACTTGTAGGCATTGTGTGAACAAGATAACGTTGAAAAATCGGCCCCAGCTCATTCCGCCTTAGAGAAAACCGCGTTGACATTTTTTCCAAATGCTTTGCAATATCTCCTTAACGAAAAGAGCTGGAAGGCTGAAAATGCAGATTTAGACTTGTAGGCATTGTGTGAACAAGATAACGTTGAAAAATCGGCCCCAGCTTATTCCGCCTTAGAGAAAACCGCGTTGACATTTTTTCCAAATGCTTTGCAATATCTCCTTAACGAAAAGAGCTAGAAGGCTGAAAATGCAGATTTAGACTTGTAGGCATTGTGTGAACAAGATAACGTTGAAAAATCGGCCCCAGCTTATTCAGCCTTAGAGAAAACCGCGTTGACATTTTTTCCAAATGCCTTGCAATATCTCCTTAACGAAAAGAGCTAGAAGGCTGAAAATGCAGATTTAGACTTGTAGGCATTGTGTGAACAAGATAACGTTGAAAAATCGGCCCCAGCTTATTCCACCTTAGAGAAAACCGCGTTGACATTTTTTCCAAATGCTTTGCAATATCTCCTTAACGAAAAGAGCTAGAAGGCTGAAAATGCAGATTTAGACTTGTAGGCATTGTGTGAACAAGATAACGTTGAAAAATCGGCCCCAGCTTATTCCGCCTTAGAGAAAACCGCGTTGACATTTTTTCCAAATGCTTTGCAATATCTCCTTAACGAAAAGAGCTGGAAGGCTGAAAATGCAGATTTAGACTTGTAGGCATTGTGTGAACAAGATAACGTTGAAAAATCGGCCCCAGCTTATTCAGCCTTAGAGAAAACCGCGTTGACATTTTTTCCAAATGCCTTGCAATATCTCCTTAACGAAAAGAGCTAGAAGGCTGAAAATGCAGATTTAGACTTGTAGGCATTGTGTGAACAAGATAACGTTGAAAAATCGGCCCCAGCTTATTCAGCCTTAGAGAAAACCGCGTTGACATTTTTTCCAAATGCTTTGCAATATCTCCTTAACGAAAAGAGCTAGAAGGCTGAAAATGCAGATTTAGACTTGTAGGCATTGTGTGAACAAGATAACGTTGAAAAATCGGCCCCAGCTTATTCCGCCTTAGAGAAAACCGCGTTGACATTTTTTCCAAATGCTTTGCAATATCTCCTTAACGAAAAGAGCTGGAAGGCTGAAAATGCAGAATTAGACTTGTAGGCATTGTGTGAACAAGATAGCGTTGAAAAATCGGCCCCAGCTCATTCCGCCTTAGAGAAAACCGCGTTGACATTTTTTCCAAATGCTTTGCAATATCTCCTTAACGAAAAGAGCTGGAAGGCTGAAAATGCAGATTTAGACTTGTAGGCATTGTGTGAACAAGATAACGTTGAAAAATCGGCCCCAGCTTATTCAGCCTTAGAGAAAACCGCGTTGACATTTTTTCCAAATGCTTTGCAATATCTCCTTAACGAAAAGAGCTGGAAGGCTGAAAATGCAGATTTAGACTTGTAGGCATTGTGTGAACAAGATAACGTTGAAAAATCGGCCCCAGCTTATTCAGCCTTAGAGAAAACCGCGTTGACATTTTTTCCAAATGCCTTGCAATATCTCCTTAACGAAAAGAGCTAGAAGGCTGAAAATGCAGATTTAGACTTGTAGGCATTGTGTGAACAAGATAACGTTGAAAAATCGGCCCCAGCTTATTCCACCTTAGAGAAAACCGCGTTGACATTTTTTCCAAATGCTTTGCAATATCTCCTTAAGGAAAAGAGCTAGAAGGCTGAAAATGCAGATTTAGACTTGTAGGCATTGTGTGAACAAGATAACGTTGAAAAATCGGCCCCAGCTTATTCCGCCTTAGAGAAAACCGCGTTGACATTTTTTCCAAATGCTTTGCAATATCTCCTTAACGAAAAGAGCTGGAAGGCTGAAAATGCAGATTTAGACTTGTAGGCATTGTGTGAACAAGATAACGTTGAAAAATCGGCCCCAGCTCATTCCGCCTTAGAGAAAACCGCGTTGACATTTTTTCCAAATGCTTTGCAATATCTCCTTAACGAAAAGAGCTGGAAGGCTGAAAATGCAGATTTAGACTTGTAGGCATTGTGTGAACAAGATAACGTTGAAAAATCGGCCCCAGCTTATTCCGCCTTAGAGAAAACCGCGTTGACATTTTTTCCAAATGCTTTGCAATATCTCCTTAACGAAAAGAGCTAGAAGGCTGAAAATGCAGATTTAGACTTGTAGGCATTGTGTGAACAAGATAACGTTGAAAAATCGGCCCCAGCTTATTCAGCCTTAGAGAAAACCGCGTTGACATTTTTTCCAAATGCCTTGCAATATCTCCTTAACGAAAAGAGCTAGAAGGCTGAAAATGCAGATTTAGACTTGTAGGCATTGTGTGAACAAGATAACGTTGAAAAATCGGCCCCAGCTTATTCCACCTTAGAGAAAACCGCGTTGACATTTTTTCCAAATGCTTTGCAATATCTCCTTAACGAAAAGAGCTAGAAGGCTGAAAATGCAGATTTAGACTTGTAGGCATTGTGTGAACAAGATAACGTTGAAAAATCGGCCCCAGCTTATTCCGCCTTAGAGAAAACCGCGTTGACATTTTTTCCAAATGCTTTGCAATATCTCCTTAACGAAAAGAGCTGGAAGGCTGAAAATGCAGATTTAGACTTGTAGGCATTGTGTGAACAAGATAACGTTGAAAAATCGGCCCCAGCTTATTCAGCCTTAGAGAAAACCGCGTTGACATTTTTTCCAAATGCCTTGCAATATCTCCTTAACGAAAAGAGCTAGAAGGCTGAAAATGCAGATTTAGACTTGTAGGCATTGTGTGAACAAGATAACGTTGAGAAATCGGCCCCAGCTTATTCCGCCTTAGAGAAAACCGCGTTGACATTTTTTCCAAATGCTTTGCAATATCTCCTTAACGAAAAGAGCTGGAAGGCTGAAAATGCAGATTTAGACTTGTAGGCATTGTGTGAACAAGATAACGTTGAAAAATCGGCCCCAGCTTATTCAGCCTTAGAGAAAACCGCGTTGACATTTTTTCCAAATGCCTTGCAATATCTCCTTAACGAAAAGAGCTAGAAGGCTGAAAATGCAGATTTTGACTTGTAGGCATTGTGTGAACAAGATAACGTTGAAAAATCGGCCCCAGCTTATTCCGCCTTAGAGAAAACCGCGTTGACATTTTTTCCAAATGCTTTGCAATATCTCCTTAACGAAAAGAGCTGGAAGGCTGAAAATGCAGATTTAGACTTGTAGGCATTGTGTGAACAAGATAACGTTGAAAAATCGGCCCCAGCTTATTCCGCCTTAGAGAAAACCGCGTTGACATTTTTTCCAAATGCTTTGCAATATCTCCTTAACGAAAAGAGCTAGAAGGCTGAAAATGCAGATTTAGACTTGTAGGCATTGTGTGAACAAGATAACGTTGAAAAATCGGCCCCAGCTTATTCAGCCTTAGAGAAAACCGCGTTGACATTTTTTCCAAATGCCTTGCAATATCTCCTTAACGAAAAGAGCTAGAAGGCTGAAAATGCAGATTTAGACTTGTAGGCATTGTGTGAACAAGATAACGTTGAAAAATCGGCCCCAGCTCATTCCGCCTTAGAGAAAACCGCGTTGACATTTTTTCCAAATGCTTTGCAATATCTCCTTAACGAAAAGAGCTGGAAGGCTGAAAATGCAGATTTAGACTTGTAGGCATTGTGTGAACAAGATAACGTTGAAAAATCGGCCCCAGCTTATTCAGCCTTAGAGAAAACCGCGTTGACATTTTTTCCAAATGCTTTGCAATATCTCCTTAACGAAAAGAGCTGGAAGGCTGAAAATGCAGATTTAGACTTGTAGGCATTGTGTGAACAAGATAACGTTGAAAAATCGGCCCCAGCTTATTCAGCCTTAGAGAAAACCGCGTTGACATTTTTTCCAAATGCCTTGCAATATCTCCTTAACGAAAAGAGCTAGAAGGCTGAAAATGCAGATTTAGACTTGTAGGCATTGTGTGAACAAGATAACGTTGAAAAATCGGCCCCAGCTTATTCCACCTTAGAGAAAACCGCGTTGACATTTTTTCCAAATGCTTTGCAATATCTCCTTAAGGAAAAGAGCTAGAAGGCTGAAAATGCAGATTTAGACTTGTAGGCATTGTGTGAACAAGATAACGTTGAAAAATCGGCCCCAGCTTATTCCGCCTTAGAGAAAACCGCGTTGACATTTTTTCCAAATGCTTTGCAATATCTCCTTAACGAAAAGAGCTGGAAGGCTGAAAATGCAGATTTAGACTTGTAGGCATTGTGTGAACAAGATAACGTTGAAAAATCGGCCCCAGCTTATTCAGCCTTAGAGAAAACCGCGTTGACATTTTTTCCAAATGCTTTGCAATATCTCCTTAACGAAAAGAGCTGGAAGGCTGAAAATGCAGATTTAGACTTGTAGGCATTGTGTGAACAAGATAACGTTGAAAAATCGGCCCCAGCTTATTCAGCCTTAGAGAAAACCGCGTTGACATTTTTTCCAAATGCCTTGCAATATCTCCTTAACGAAAAGAGCTAGAAGGCTGAAAATGCAGATTTAGACTTGTAGGCATTGTGTGAACAAGATAACGTTGAAAAATCGGCCCCAGCTTATTCCACCTTAGAGAAAACCGCGTTGACATTTTTTCCAAATGCTTTGCAATATCTCCTTAAGGAAAAGAGCTAGAAGGCTGAAAATGCAGATTTAGACTTGTAGGCATTGTGTGAACAAGATAACGTTGAAAAATCGGCCCCAGCTTATTCCGCCTTAGAGAAAACCGCGTTGACATTTTTTCCAAATGCTTTGCAATATCTCCTTAACGAAAAGAGCTGGAAGGCTGAAAATGCAGATTTAGACTTGTAGGCATTGTGTGAACAAGATAACGTTGAAAAATCGGCCCCAGCTCATTCCGCCTTAGAGAAAACCGCGTTGACATTTTTTCCAAATGCTTTGCAATATCTCCTTAACGAAAAGAGCTGGAAGGCTGAAAATGCAGATTTAGACTTGTAGGCATTGTGTGAACAAGATAACGTTGAAAAATCGGCCCCAGCTTATTCCACCTTAGAGAAAACCGCGTTGACATTTTTTCCAAATGCTTTGCAATATCTCCTTAACGAAAAGAGCTAGAAGGCTGAAAATGCAGATTTAGACTTGTAGGCATTGTGTGAACAAGATAACGTTGAAAAATCGGCCCCAGCTTATTCCGCCTTAGAGAAAACCGCGTTGACATTTTTTCCAAATGCTTTGCAATATCTCCTTAACGAAAAGAGCTGGAAGGCTGAAAATGCAGATTTAGACTTGTAGGCATTGTGTGAACAAGATAACGTTGAAAAATCGGCCCCAGCTTATTCAGCCTTAGAGAAAACCGCGTTGACATTTTTTCCAAATGCCTTGCAATATCTCCTTAACGAAAAGAGCTAGAAGGCTGAAAATGCAGATTTAGACTTGTAGGCATTGTGTGAACAAGATAACGTTGAGAAATCGGCCCCAGCTTATTCCGCCTTAGAGAAAACCGCGTTGACATTTTTTCCAAATGCTTTGCAATATCTCCTTAACGAAAAGAGCTGGAAGGCTGAAAATGCAGATTTAGACTTGTAGGCATTGTGTGAACAAGATAACGTTGAAAAATCGGCCCCAGCTTATTCAGCCTTAGAGAAAACCGCGTTGACATTTTTTCCAAATGCCTAGCAATATCTCCTTAACGAAAAGAGCTGGAAGGCTGAAAATGCAGATTTAGACTTGTAGGCATTGTGTGAACAAGATAACGTTGAAAAATCGGCCCCAGCTTATTCAGCCTTAGAGAAAACCGCGTTGACATTTTTTCCAAATGCCTTGCAATATCTCCTTAACGAAAAGAGCTAGAAGGCTGAAAATGCAGATTTAGACTTGTAGGCATTGTGTGAACAAGATAACGTTGAAAAATCGGCCCCAGCTTATTCCACCTTAGAGAAAACCGCGTTGACATTTTTTCCAAATGCTTTGCAATATCTCCTTAAGGAAAAGAGCTAGAAGGCTGAAAATGCAGATTTAGACTTGTAGGCATTGTGTGAACAAGATAACGTTGAAAAATCGGCCCCAGCTTATTCCGCCTTAGAGAAAACCGCGTTGACATTTTTTCCAAATGCTTTGCAATATCTCCTTAACGAAAAGAGCTGGAAGGCTGAAAATGCAGATTTAGACTTGTAGGCATTGTGTGAACAAGATAACGTTGAAAAATCGGCCCCAGCTCATTCCGCCTTAGAGAAAACCGCGTTGACATTTTTTCCAAATGCTTTGCAATATCTCCTTAACGAAAAGAGCTGGAAGGCTGAAAATGCAGATTTAGACTTGTAGGCATTGTGTGAACAAGATAACGTTGAAAAATCGGCCCCAGCTTATTCCGCCTTAGAGAAAACCGCGTTGACATTTTTTCCAAATGCTTTGCAATATCTCCTTAACGAAAAGAGCTAGAAGGCTGAAAATGCAGATTTAGACTTGTAGGCATTGTGTGAACAAGATAACGTTGAAAAATCGGCCCCAGCTTATTCAGCCTTAGAGAAAACCGCGTTGACATTTTTTCCAAATGCCTTGCAATATCTCCTTAACGAAAAGAGCTAGAAGGCTGAAAATGCAGATTTAGACTTGTAGGCATTGTGTGAACAAGATAACGTTGAAAAATCGGCCCCAGCTTATTCCACCTTAGAGAAAACCGCGTTGACATTTTTTCCAAATGCTTTGCAATATCTCCTTAACGAAAAGAGCTAGAAGGCTGAAAATGCAGATTTAGACTTGTAGGCATTGTGTGAACAAGATAACGTTGAAAAATCGGCCCCAGCTTATTCCGCCTTAGAGAAAACCGCGTTGACATTTTTTCCAAATGCTTTGCAATATCTCCTTAACGAAAAGAGCTAGAAGGCTGAAAATGCAGATTTAGACTTGTAGGCATTGTGTGAACAAGATAACGTTGAAAAATCGGCCCCAGCTTATTCCGCCTTAGAGAAAACCGCGTTGACATTTTTTCCAAATGCTTTGCAATATCTCCTTAACGAAAAGAGCTGGAAGGCTGAAAATGCAGATTTAGACTTGTAGGCATTGTGTGAACAAGATAACGTTGAAAAATCGGCCCCAGCTTATTCAGCCTTAGAGAAAACCGCGTTGACATTTTTTCCAAATGCCTTGCAATATCTCCTTAACGAAAAGAGCTAGAAGGCTGAAAATGCAGATTTAGACTTGTAGGCATTGTGTGAACAAGATAACGTTGAGAAATCGGCCCCAGCTTATTCCGCCTTAGAGAAAACCGCGTTGACATTTTTTCCAAATGCTTTGCAATATCTCCTTAACGAAAAGAGCTGGAAGGCTGAAAATGCAGATTTAGACTTGTAGGCATTGTGTGAACAAGATAACGTTGAAAAATCGGCCCCAGCTTATTCAGCCTTAGAGAAAACCGCGTTGACATTTTTTCCAAATGCCTAGCAATATCTCCTTAACGAAAAGAGCTGGAAGGCTGAAAATGCAGATTTAGACTTGTAGGCATTGTGTGAACAAGATAACGTTGAAAAATCGGCCCCAGCTTATTCAGCCTTAGAGAAAACCGCGTTGACATTTTTTCCAAATGCCTTGCAATATCTCCTTAACGAAAAGAGCTAGAAGGCTGAAAATGCAGATTTAGACTTGTAGGCATTGTGTGAACAAGATAACGTTGAAAAATCGGCCCCAGCTTATTCCACCTTAGAGAAAACCGCGTTGACATTTTTTCCAAATGCTTTGCAATATCTCCTTAAGGAAAAGAGCTAGAAGGCTGAAAATGCAGATTTAGACTTGTAGGCATTGTGTGAACAAGATAACGTTGAAAAATCGGCCCCAGCTTATTCCGCCTTAGAGAAAACCGCGTTGACATTTTTTCCAAATGCTTTGCAATATCTCCTTAACGAAAAGAGCTGGAAGGCTGAAAATGCAGATTTAGACTTGTAGGCATTGTGTGAACAAGATAACGTTGAAAAATCGGCCCCAGCTCATTCCGCCTTAGAGAAAACCGCGTTGACATTTTTTCCAAATGCTTTGCAATATCTCCTTAACGAAAAGAGCTGGAAGGCTGAAAATGCAGATTTAGACTTGTAGGCATTGTGTGAACAAGATAACGTTGAAAAATCGGCCCCAGCTTATTCCGCCTTAGAGAAAACCGCGTTGACATTTTTTCCAAATGCTTTGCAATATCTCCTTAACGAAAAGAGCTAGAAGGCTGAAAATGCAGATTTAGACTTGTAGGCATTGTGTGAACAAGATAACGTTGAAAAATCGGCCCCAGCTTATTCAGCCTTAGAGAAAACCGCGTTGACATTTTTTCCAAATGCCTTGCAATATCTCCTTAACGAAAAGAGCTAGAAGGCTGAAAATGCAGATTTAGACTTGTAGGCATTGTGTGAACAAGATAACGTTGAAAAATCGGCCCCAGCTTATTCCACCTTAGAGAAAACCGCGTTGACATTTTTTCCAAATGCTTTGCAATATCTCCTTAACGAAAAGAGCTAGAAGGCTGAAAATGCAGATTTAGACTTGTAGGCATTGTGTGAACAAGATAACGTTGAAAAATCGGCCCCAGCTTATTCCGCCTTAGAGAAAACCGCGTTGACATTTTTTCCAAATGCTTTGCAATATCTCCTTAACGAAAAGAGCTGGAAGGCTGAAAATGCAGATTTAGACTTGTAGGCATTGTGTGAACAAGATAACGTTGAAAAATCGGCCCCAGCTTATTCAGCCTTAGAGAAAACCGCGTTGACATTTTTTCCAAATGCCTTGCAATATCTCCTTAACGAAAAGAGCTAGAAGGCTGAAAATGCAGATTTAGACTTGTAGGCTTTGTGTGAACAAGATAACGTTGAGAAATCGGCCCCAGCTTATTCCGCCTTAGAGAAAACCGCGTTGACATTTTTTCCAAATGCTTTGCAATATCTCCTTAACGAAAAGAGCTGGAAGGCTGAAAATGCAGATTTAGACTTGTAGGCATTGTGTGAACAAGATAACGTTGAAAAATCGGCCCCAGCTTATTCAGCCTTAGAGAAAACCGCGTTGACATTTTTTCCAAATGCCTAGCAATATCTCCTTAACGAAAAGAGCTAGAAGGCTGAAAATGCAGATTTTGACTTGTAGGCATTGTGTGAACAAGATAACGTTGAAAAATCGGCCCCAGCTTATTCCGCCTTAGAGAAAACCGCGTTGACATTTTTTCCAAATGCTTTGCAATATCTCCTTAACGAAAAGAGCTGGAAGGCTGAAAATGCAGATTTAGACTTGTAGGCATTGTGTGAACAAGATAACGTTGAAAAATCGGCCCCAGCTTATTCCGCCTTAGAGAAAACCGCGTTGACATTTTTTCCAAATGCTTTGCAATATCTCCTTAACGAAAAGAGCTAGAAGGCTGAAAATGCAGATTTAGACTTGTAGGCATTGTGTGAACAAGATAACGTTGAAAAATCGGCCCCAGCTTATTCAGCCTTAGAGAAAACCGCGTTGACATTTTTTCCAAATGCCTTGCAATATCTCCTTAACGAAAAGAGCTAGAAGGCTGAAAATGCAGATTTAGACTTGTAGGCATTGTGTGAACAAGATAACGTTGAAAAATCGGCCCCAGCTTATTCCACCTTAGAGAAAACCGCGTTGACATTTTTTCCAAATGCTTTGCAATATCTCCTTAACGAAAAGAGCTAGAAGGCTGAAAATGTAGATTTAGACTTGTAGGCATTGTGTGAACAAGATAACGTTGAAAAATCGGCCCCAGCTTATTCCGCCTTAGAGAAAACCGCGTTGACATTTTTTCCAAATGCTTTGCAATATCTCCTTAACGAAAAGAGCTGGAAGGCTGAAAATGCAGATTTAGACTTGTAGGCATTGTGTGAACAAGATAACGTTGAAAAATCGGCCCCAGCTTATTCAGCCTTAGAGAAAACCGCGTTGACATTTTTTCCAAATGCCTTGCAATATCTCCTTAACGAAAAGAGCTAGAAGGCTGAAAATGCAGATTTAGACTTGTAGGCATTGTGTGAACAAGATAACGTTGAAAAATTGGCCCCAGCTTATTCCGCCTTAGAGAAAACCGCGTTGACATTTTTTCCAAATGCTTTGCAATATCTCCTTAACGAAAAGAGCTGGAAGGCTGAAAATGCAGATTTAGACTTGTAGGCATTGTGTGAACAAGATAACGTTGAAAAATCGGCCCCAGCTTATTCAGCCTTAGAGAAAACCGCGTTGACATTTTTTCCAAATGCCTTGCAATATCTCCTTAACGAAAAGAGCTAGAAGGCTGAAAATGCAGATTTAGACTTGTAGGCATTGTGTGAACAAGATAACGTTGAAAAATCGGCCCCAGCTTATTCCGCCTTAGAGAAAACCGCGTTGACATTTTTTCCAAATGCTTTGCAATATCTCCTTAACGAAAAGAGCTGGAAGGCTGAAAATGCAGATTTAGACTTGTAGGCATTGTGTGAACAAGATAGCGTTGAAAAATCGGCCCCAGCTTATTCCGCCTTAGAGAAAACCGCGTTGACATTTTTTCCAAATGCTTTGCAATATCTCCTTAACGAAAAGAGCTGGAAGGCTGAAAATGCAGATTTAGACTTGTAGGCATTGTGTGAACAAGATAGCGTTGAAAAATCGGCCCCAGCTCATTCCGCCTTAGAGAAAACCGCGTTGACATTTTTTCCAAATGCTTTGCAATATCTCCTTAACGAAAAGAGCTGGAAGGCTGAAAATGCAGATTTAGACTTGTAGGCATTGTGTGAACAAGATAACGTTGAAAAATCGGCCCTAGCTTATTCCGCCTTAGAGAAAACCGCGTTGACATTTTTTCCAAATGCCTTGCAATATCTCCTTAACGAAAAGAGCTAGAAGGCTGAAAATGCAGATTTAGACTTGTAGGCATTGTGTGAACAAGATAACGTTGAAAAATCGGCCCCAGCTTATTCCGCCTTAGAGAAAACCGCGTTGACATTTTTTCCAAATGCTTTGCAATATCTCCTTAACGAAAAGAGCTAGAAGGCTGAAAATGCAGATTTAGACTTGTAGGCATTGTGTGAACAAGATAACGTTGAAAAATCGGCCCCAGCTTATTCAGCCTTAGAGAAAACCGCGTTGACATTTTTTCCAAATGCCTTGCAATATCTCCTTAACGAAAAGAGCTAGAAGGCTGAAAATACAGATTTTGACTTGTAGGCATTGTGTGAACAAGATAACGTTGAAAAATCGGCCCCAGCTTATTCCGCCTTAGAGAAAACCGCGTTGACATTTTTTCCAAATGCTTTGCAATATCTCCTTAACGAAAAGAGCTGGAAGGCTGAAAATGCAGATTTAGACTTGTAGGCATTGTGTGAACAAGATAACGTTGAAAAATCGGCCCCAGCTTATTCCGCCTTAGAGAAAACCGCGTTGACATTTTTTCCAAATGCTTTGCAATATCTCCTTAACGAAAAGAGCTAGAAGGCTGAAAATGCAGATTTAGACTTGTAGGCATTGTGTGAACAAGATAACGTTGAAAAATCGGCCCCAGCTTATTCAGCCTTAGAGAAAACCGCGTTGACATTTTTTCCAAATGCCTTGCAATATCTCCTTAACGAAAAGAGCTAGAAGGCTGAAAATGCAGATTTAGACTTGTAGGCATTGTGTGAACAAGATAACGTTGAAAAATCGGCCCCAGCTTATTCCGCCTTAGAGAAAACCGCGTTGACATTTTTTCCAAATGCTTTGCAATATCTCCTTAACGAAAAGAGCTGGAAGGCTGAAAATGCAGATTTAGACTTGTAGGCATTGTGTGAACAAGATAACGTTGAAAAATCGGCCCCAGCTTATTCAGCCTTAGAGAAAACCGCGTTGACATTTTTTCCAAATGCCTTGCAATATCTCCTTAACGAAAAGAGCTAGAAGGCTGAAAATGCAGATTTAGACTTGTAGGCATTGTGTGAACAAGATAACGTTGAAAAATCGGCCCCAGCTTATTCCGCCTTAGAGAAAACCGCGTTGACATTTTTTCCAAATGCTTTGCAATATCTCCTTAACGAAAAGAGCTGGAAGGCTGAAAATGCAGATTTAGACTTGTAGGCATTGTGTGAACAAGATAACGTTGAAAAATCGGCCCCAGCTTATTCAGCCTTAGAGAAAACCGCGTTGACATTTTTTCCAAATGCCTTGCAATATCTCCTTAACGAAAAGAGCTAGAAGGCTGAAAATGCAGATTTAGACTTGTAGGCATTGTGTGAACAAGATAACGTTGAAAAATCGGCCCCAGCTTATTCAGCCTTAGAGAAAACCGCGTTGACATTTTTTCCAAATGCCTTGCAATATCTCCTTAACGAAAAGAGCTAGAAGGCTGAAAATGCAGATTTTGACTTGTAGGCATTGTGTGAACAAGATAACGTTGAAAAATCGGCCCCAGCTTATTCCACCTTAGAGAAAACCGCGTTGACATTTTTTCCAAATGCTTTGCAATATCTCCTTAACGAAAAGAGCTAGAAGGCTGAAAATGCAGATTTAGACTTGTAGGCATTGTGTGAACAAGATAACGTTGAAAAATCGGCCCCAGCTTATTCCGCCTTAGAGAAAACCGCGTTGACATTTTTTCCAAATGCTTTGCAATATCTCCTTAACGAAAAGAGCTGGAAGGCTGAAAATGCAGATTTAGACTTGTAGGCATTGTGTGAACAAGATAACGTTGAAAAATCGGCCCCAGCTTATTCAGCCTTAGAGAAAACCGCGTTGACATTTTTTCCAAATGCCTTGCAATATCTCCTTAACGAAAAGAGCTAGAAGGCTGAAAATGCAGATTTAGACTTGTAGGCATTGTGTGAACAAGATAACGTTGAAAAATCGGCCCCAGCTTATTCCGCCTTAGAGAAAACCGCGTTGACATTTTTTCCAAATGCTTTGCAATATCTCCTTAACGAAAAGAGCTGGAAGGCTGAAAATGCAGATTTAGACTTGTAGGCATTGTGTGAACAAGATAACGTTGAAAAATCGGCCCCAGCTTATTCAGCCTTAGAGAAAACCGCGTTGACATTTTTTCCAATTGCCTTGCAATATCTCCTTAACGAAAAGAGCTAGAAGGCTGAAAATGCAGATTTAGACTTGTAGGCATTGTGTGAACAAGATAACGTTGAAAAATCGGCCCCAGCTTATTCCGCCTTAGAGAAAACCGCGTTGACATTTTTTCCAAATGCTTTGCAATATCTCCTTAACGAAAAGAGCTGGAAGGCTGAAAATGCAGATTTAGACTTGTAGGCATTGTGTGAACAAGATAGCGTTGAAAAATCGGCCCCAGCTTATTCCGCCTTAGAGAAAACCGCGTTGACATTTTTTCCAAATGCTTTGCAATATCTCCTTAACGAAAAGAGCTGGAAGGCTGAAAATGCAGATTTAGACTTGTAGGCATTGTGTGAACAAGATAGCGTTGAAAAATCGGCCCCAGCTCATTCCGCCTTAGAGAAAACCGCGTTGACATTTTTTCCAAATGCTTTGCAATATCTCCTTAACGAAAAGAGCTGGAAGGCTGAAAATGCAGATTTAGACTTGTAGGCATTGTGTGAACAAGATAACGTTGAAAAATCGGCCCTAGCTTATTCCGCCTTAGAGAAAACCGCGTTGACATTTTTTCCAAATGCCTTGCAATATCTCCTTAACGAAAAGAGCTAGAAGGCTGAAAATGCAGATTTAGACTTGTAGGCATTGTTTGAACAAGATAACGTTGAAAAATCGGCCCCAGCTTATTCCGCCTTAGAGAAAACCGCGTTGACATTTTTTCCAAATGCTTTGCAATATCTCCTTAACGAAAAGAGCTGGAAGGCTGAAAATGCAGATTTAGACTTGTAGGCATTGTGTGAACAAGATAGCGTTGAAAAATCGGCCCCAGCTCATTCCGCCTTAGAGAAAACCGCGTTGACATTTTTTCCAAATGCTTTGCAATATCTCCTTAACGAAAAGAGCTGGAAGGCTGAAAATGCAGATTTAGACTTGTAGGCATTGTGTGAACAAGATAACGTTGAAAAATCGGCCCCAGCTTATTCAGCCTTAGAGAAAACCGCGTTGACATTTTTTCCAAATGCCTTGCAATATCTCCTTAACGAAAAGAGCTAGAAGGCTGAAAATGCAGATTTAGACTTGTAGGCATTGTGTGAACAAGATAACGTTGAAAAATCGGCCCCAGCTTATTCAGCCTTAGAGAAAACCGCGTTGACATTTTTTCCAAATGCTTTGCAATATCTCCTTAACGAAAAGAGCTGGAAGGCTGAAAATGCAGATTTAGACTTGTAGGCATTGTGTGAACAAGATAACGTTGAAAAATCGGCCCCAGCTTATTCCGCCTTAGAGAAAACCGCGTTGACATTTTTTCCAAATGCTTTGCAATATCTCCTTAACGAAAAGAGCTAGAAGGCTGAAAATGCAGATTTAGACTTGTAGGCATTGTGTGAACAAGATAACGTTGAAAAATCGGCCCCAGCTTATTCAGCCTTAGAGAAAACCGCGTTGACATTTTTTCCAAATGCCTTGCAATATCTCCTTAACGAAAAGAGCTAGAAGGCTGAAAATGCAGATTTAGACTTGTAGGCATTGTGTGAACAAGATAACGTTGAAAAATCGGCCCCAGCTTATTCCACCTTAGAGAAAACCGCGTTGACATTTTTTCCAAATGCTTTGCAATATCTCCTTAACGAAAAGAGCTAGAAGGCTGAAAATGCAGATTTAGACTTGTAGGCATTGTGTGAACAAGATAACGTTGAAAAATCGGCCCCAGCTTATTCCGCCTTAGAGAAAACCGCGTTGACATTTTTTCCAAATGCTTTGCAATATCTCCTTAACGAAAAGAGCTGGAAGGCTGAAAATGCAGATTTAGACTTGTAGGCATTGTGTGAACAAGATAACGTTGAAAAATCGGCCCCAGCTTATTCAGCCTTAGAGAAAACCGCGTTGACATTTTTTCCAAATGCCTTGCAATATCTCCTTAACGAAAAGAGCTAGAAGGCTGAAAATGCAGATTTAGACTTGTAGGCATTGTGTGAACAAGATAACGTTGAAAAATCGGCCCCAGCTTATTCCGCCTTAGAGAAAACCGCGTTGACATTTTTTCCAAATGCTTTGCAATATCTCCTTAACGAAAAGAGCTGGAAGGCTGAAAATGCAGATTTAGACTTGTAGGCATTGTGTGAACAAGATAACGTTGAAAAATCGGCCCCAGCTTATTCAGCCTTAGAGAAAACCGCGTTGACATTTTTTCCAAATGCCTTGCAATATCTCCTTAACGAAAAGAGCTAGAAGGCTGAAAATGCAGATTTAGACTTGTAGGCATTGTGTGAACAAGATAACGTTGAAAAATCGGCCCCAGCTTATTCAGCCTTAGAGAAAACCGCGTTGACATTTTTTCCAAATGCCTTGCAATATCTCCTTAACGAAAAGAGCTGGAAGGCTGAAAATGCAGATTTAGACTTGTAGGCATTGTGTGAACAAGATAACGTTGAAAAATCGGCCCCAGCTTATTCCACCTTAGAGAAAACCGCGTTGACATTTTTTCCAAATGCTTTGCAATATCTCCTTAACGAAAAGAGCTAGAAGGCTGAAAATGCAGATTTAGACTTGTAGGCATTGTGTGAACAAGATAACGTTGAAAAATCGGCCCCAGCTTATTCCGCCTTAGAGAAAACCGCGTTGACATTTTTTCCAAATGCTTTGCAATATCTCCTTAACGAAAAGAGCTGGAAGGCTGAAAATGCAGATTTAGACTTGTAGGCATTGTGTGAACAAGATAACGTTGAAAAATCGGCCCCAGCTTATTCAGCCTTAGAGAAAACCGCGTTGACATTTTTTCCAAATGCCTTGCAATATCTCCTTAACGAAAAGAGCTAGAAGGCTGAAAATGCAGATTTAGACTTGTAGGCATTGTGTGAACAAGATAACGTTGAAAAATCGGCCCCAGCTTATTCCGCCTTAGAGAAAACCGCGTTGACATTTTTTCCAAATGCTTTGCAATATCTCCTTAACGAAAAGAGCTGGAAGGCTGAAAATGCAGATTTAGACTTGTAGGCATTGTGTGAACAAGATAACGTTGAAAAATCGGCCCAGCTTATTCCGCCTTAGAGAAAACCGCGTTGACATTTTTTCCAAATGCCTTTGCAATATCTCCTTAACGAAAAGAGCTGGAAGGCTGAAAATGCAGATTTAGACTTGTAGGCATTGTGTGAACAAGATAACGTTGAAAAATCGGCCCCAGCTTATTCCGCCTTAGAGAAAACCGCGTTGACATTTTTTCCAAATGCTTTGCAATATCTCCTTAACGAAAAGAGCTGGAAGGCTGAAAATGCAGATTTAGACTTGTAGGCATTGTGTGAACAAGATAGCGTTGAAAAATCGGCCCCAGCTTATTCCGCCTTAGAGAAAACCGCGTTGACATTTTTTCCAAATGCTTTGCAATATCTCCTTAACGAAAAGAGCTAGAAGGCTGAAAATGCAGATTTAGACTTGTAGGCATTGTGTGAACAAGATAACGTTGAAAAATCGGCCCCAGCTTATTCAGCCTTAGAGAAAACCGCGTTGACATTTTTTCCAAATGCTTTGCAATATCTCCTTAACGAAAAGAGCTGGAAGGCTGAAAATGCAGATTTAGACTTGTAGGCATTGTGTGAACAAGATAACGTTGAAAAATCGGCCCTAGCTTATTCCGCCTTAGAGAAAACCGCGTTGACATTTTTTCCAAATGCCTTGCAATATCTCCTTAACGAAAAGAGCTAGAAGGCTGAAAATGCAGATTTAGACTTGTAGGCATTGTGTGAACAAGATAACGTTGAAAAATCGGCCCCAGCTTATTCCGCCTTAGAGAAAACCGCGTTGACATTTTTTCCAAATGCTTTGCAATATCTCCTTAACGAAAAGAGCTGGAAGGCTGAAAATGCAGATTTAGACTTGTAGGCATTGTGTGAACAAGATAGCGTTGAAAAATCGGCCCCAGCTCATTCCGCCTTAGAGAAAACCGCGTTGACATTTTTTCCAAATGCTTTGCAATATCTCCTTAACGAAAAGAGCTGGAAGGCTGAAAATGCAGATTTAGACTTGTAGGCATTGTGTGAACAAGATAACGTTGAAAAATCGGCCCCAGCTTATTCAGCCTTAGAGAAAACCGCGTTGACATTTTTTCCAAATGCCTTGCAATATCTCCTTAACGAAAAGAGCTAGAAGGCTGAAAATGCAGATTTAGACTTGTAGGCATTGTGTGAACAAGATAACGTTGAAAAATCGGCCCCAGCTTATTCCGCCTTAGAGAAAACCGCGTTGACATTTTTTCCAAATGCTTTGCAATATCTCCTTAACGAAAAGAGCTGGAAGGCTGAAAATGCAGATTTAGACTTGTAGGCATTGTGTGAACAAGATAACGTTGAAAAATCGGCCCCAGCTTATTCAGCCTTAGAGAAAACCGCGTTGACATTTTTTCCAAATGCCTTGCAATATCTCCTTAACGAAAAGAGCTAGAAGGCTGAAAATGCAGATTTAGACTTGTAGGCATTGTGTGAACAAGATAACGTTGAAAAATCGGCCCCAGCTTATTCCGCCTTAGAGAAAACCGCGTTGACATTTTTTCCAAATGCTTTGCAATATCTCCTTAACGAAAAGAGCTGGAAGGCTGAAAATGCAGATTTAGACTTGTAGGCATTGTGTGAACAAGATAACGTTGAAAAATCGGCCCCAGCTTATTCCACCTTAGAGAAAACCGCGTTGACATTTTTTCCAAATGCTTTGCAATATCTCCTTAACGAAAAGAGCTAGAAGGCTGAAAATGCAGATTTAGACTTGTAGGCATTGTGTGAACAAGATAACGTTGAAAAATCGGCCCCAGCTTATTCCGCCTTAGAGAAAACCGCGTTGACATTTTTTCCAAATGCTTTGCAATATCTCCTTAACGAAAAGAGCTGGAAGGCTGAAAATGCAGATTTAGACTTGTAGGCATTGTGTGAACAAGATAACGTTGAAAAATCGGCCCCAGCTTATTCAGCCTTAGAGAAAACCGCGTTGACATTTTTCCAAATGCCTTGCAATATCTCCTTAACGAAAAGAGCTAGAAGGCTGAAAATGCAGATTTAGACTTGTAGGCATTGTGTGAACAAGATAACGTTGAAAAATCGGCCCCAGCTTATTCCGCCTTAGAGAAAACCGCGTTGACATTTTTTCCAAATGCTTTGCAATATCTCCTTAACGAAAAGAGCTGGAAGGCTGAAAATGCAGATTTAGACTTGTAGGCATTGTGTGAACAAGATAACGTTGAAAAATCGGCCCCAGCTTATTCAGCCTTAGAGAAAACCGCGTTGACATTTTTTCCAAATGCCTTGCAATATCTCCTTAACGAAAAGAGCTAGAAGGCTGAAAATGCAGATTTAGACTTGTAGGCATTGTGTGAACAAGATAACGTTGAAAAATCGGCCCCAGCTTATTCCGCCTTAGAGAAAACCGCGTTGACATTTTTTCCAAATGCTTTGCAATATCTCCTTAACGAAAAGAGCTGGAAGGCTGAAAATGCAGATTTAGACTTGTAGGCATTGTGTGAACAAGATAGCGTTGAAAAATCGGCCCCAGCTTATTCCGCCTTAGAGAAAACCGCGTTGACATTTTTTCCAAATGCCTTTGCAATATCTCCTTAACGAAAAGAGCTAGAAGGCTGAAAATGCAGATTTAGACTTGTAGGCATTGTGTGAACAAGATAACGTTGAAAAATCGGCCCCAGCTTATTCAGCCTTAGAGAAAACCGCGTTGACATTTTTTCCAAATGCTTTGCAATATCTCCTTAACGAAAAGAGCTAGAAGGCTGAAAATGCAGATTTAGACTTGTAGGCATTGTGTGAACAAGATAACGTTGAAAAATCGGCCCCAGCTTATTCCGCCTTAGAGAAAACCGCGTTGACATTTTTTCCAAATGCTTTGCAATATCTCCTTAACGAAAAGAGCTAGAAGGCTGAAAATGCAGATTTAGACTTGTAGGCATTGTGTGAACAAGATAACGTTGAAAAATCGGCCCCAGCTTATTCAGCCTTAGAGAAAACCGCGTTGACATTTTTTCCAAATGCCTTGCAATATCTCCTTAACGAAAAGAGCTAGAAGGCTGAAAATGCAGATTTAGACTTGTAGGCATTGTGTGAACAAGATAACGTTGAAAAATCGGCCCCAGCTTATTCCGCCTTAGAGAAAACCGCGTTGACATTTTTTCCAAATGCTTTGCAATATCTCCTTAACGAAAAGAGCTGGAAGGCTGAAAATGCAGATTTAGACTTGTAGGCATTGTGTGAACAAGATAACGTTGAAAAATCGGCCCCAGCTTATTCGCCTTAGAGAAAACCGCGTTGACATTTTTTCCAAATGCTTTGCAATATCTCCTTAACGAAAAGAGCTAGAAGGCTGAAAATGCAGATTTAGACTTGTAGGCATTGTGTGAACAAGATAACGTTGAAAAATCGGCCCCAGCTTATTCCGCCTTAGAGAAAACCGCGTTGACATTTTTTCCAAATGCCTTGCAATATCTCCTTAACGAAAAGAGCTAGAAGGCTGAAAATGCAGATTTAGACTTGTAGGCATTGTGTGAACAAGATAACGTTGAAAAATCGGCCCCAGCTTATTCCACCTTAGAGAAAACCGCGTTGACATTTTTTCCAAATGCTTTGCAATATCTCCTTAACGAAAAGAGCTAGAAGGCTGAAAATGCAGATTTAGACTTGTAGGCATTGTGTGAACAAGATAACGTTGAAAAATCGGCCCCAGCTTATTCCGCCTTAGAGAAAACCGCGTTGACATTTTTTCCAAATGCTTTGCAATATCTCCTTAACGAAAAGAGCTGGAAGGCTGAAAATGCAGATTTAGACTTGTAGGCATTGTGTGAACAAGATAACGTTGAAAAATCGGCCCCAGCTTATTCAGCCTTAGAGAAAACCGCGTTGACATTTTTTCCAAATGCCTTGCAATATCTCCTTAACGAAAAGAGCTAGAAGGCGAAAATGCAGATTTAGACTTGTAGGCATTGTGTGAACAAGATAACGTTGAAAAATCGGCCCCAGCTTATTCCGCCTTAGAGAAAACCGCGTTGACATTTTTTCCAAATGCTTTGCAATATCTCCTTAACGAAAAGAGCTAGAAGGCTGAAAATGCAGATTTAGACTTGTAGGCATTGTGTGAACAAGATAACGTTGAAAAATCGGCCCCAGCTTATTCAGCCTTAGAGAAAACCGCGTTGACATTTTTTCCAAATGCCTTGCAATATCTCCTTAACGAAAAGAGCTAGAAGGCTGAAAATGCAGATTTAGACTTGTAGGCATTGTGTGAACAAGATAACGTTGAAAAATCGGCCCCAGCTTATTCAGCCTTAGAGAAAACCGCGTTGACATTTTTTCCAAATGCCTTGCAATATCTCCTTAACGAAAAGAGCTAGAAGGCTGAAAATGCAGATTTAGACTTGTAGGCATTGTGTGAACAAGATAACGTTGAAAAATCGGCCCCAGCTTATTCCACCTTAGAGAAAACCGCGTTGACATTTTTTCCAAATGCTTTGCAATATCTCCTTAACGAAAAGAGCTAGAAGGCTGAAAATGCAGATTTAGACTTGTAGGCATTGTGTGAACAAGATAACGTTGAAAAATCGGCCCCAGCTTATTCCGCCTTAGAGAAAACCGCGTTGACATTTTTTCCAAATGCTTTGCAATATCTCCTTAACGAAAAGAGCTGGAAGGCTGAAAATGCAGATTTAGACTTGTAGGCATTGTGTGAACAAGATAACGTTGAAAAATCGGCCCCAGCTTATTCAGCCTTAGAGAAAACCGCGTTGACATTTTTTCCAAATGCCTTGCAATATCTCCTTAACGAAAAGAGCTAGAAGGCTGAAAATGCAGATTTAGACTTGTAGGCATTGTGTGAACAAGATAACGTTGAAAAATCGGCCCCAGCTTATTCCGCCTTAGAGAAAACCGCGTTGACATTTTTTCCAAATGCTTTGCAATATCTCCTTAACGAAAAGAGCTGGAAGGCTGAAAATGCAGATTTAGACTTGTAGGCATTGTGTGAACAAGATAACGTTGAAAAATCGGCCCCAGCTTATTCCAGCCTTAGAGAAAACCGCGTTGACATTTTTTCCAAATGCCTTGCAATATCTCCTTAACGAAAAGAGCTAGAAGGCTGAAAATGCAGATTTAGACTTGTAGGCATTGTGTGAACAAGATAACGTTGAAAAATCGGCCCCAGCTTATTCAGCCTTAGAGAAAACCGCGTTGACATTTTTTCCAAATGCCTTTGCAATATCTCCTTAACGAAAAGAGCTGGAAGGCTGAAAATGCAGATTTAGACTTGTAGGCATTGTGTGAACAAGATAGCGTTGAAAAATCGGCCCCAGCTTATTCCGCCTTAGAGAAAACCGCGTTGACATTTTTTCCAAATGCTTTGCAATATCTCCTTAACGAAAAGAGCTAGAAGGCTGAAAATGCAGATTTAGACTTGTAGGCATTGTGTGAACAAGATAACGTTGAAAAATCGGCCCCAGCTTATTCCGCCTTAGAGAAAACCGCGTTGACATTTTTTCCAAATGCTTTGCAATATCTCCTTAACGAAAAGAGCTGGAAGGCTGAAAATGCAGATTTAGACTTGTAGGCATTGTGTGAACAAGATAACGTTGAAAAATCGGCCCCAGCTTATTCAGCCTTAGAGAAAACCGCGTTGACATTTTTTCCAAATGCCTTGCAATATCTCCTTAACGAAAAGAGCTAGAAGGCTGAAAATGCAGATTTAGACTTGTAGGCATTGTGTGAACAAGATAACGTTGAAAAATCGGCCCCAGCTTATTCCGCCTTAGAGAAAACCGCGTTGACATTTTTTCCAAATGCTTTGCAATATCTCCTTAACGAAAAGAGCTGAAGGCTGAAAATGCAGATTTAGACTTGTAGGCATTGTGTGAACAAGATAACGTTGAAAAATCGGCCCCAGCTTATTCAGCCTTAGAGAAAACCGCGTTGACATTTTTTCCAAATGCCTTGCAATATCTCCTTAACGAAAAGAGCTAGAAGGCTGAAAATGCAGATTTAGACTTGTAGGCATTGTGTGAACAAGATAACGTTGAAAAATCGGCCCCAGCTTATTCCGCCTTAGAGAAAACCGCGTTGACATTTTTTCCAAATGCCTTGCAATATCTCCTTAACGAAAAGAGCTAGAAGGCTGAAAATGCAGATTTAGACTTGTAGGCATTGTGTGAACAAGATAACGTTGAAAAATCGGCCCCAGCTTATTCCGCCTTAGAGAAAACCGCGTTGACATTTTTTCCAAATGCCTTTGCAATATCTCCTTAACGAAAAGAGCTAGAAGGCTGAAAATGCAGATTTAGACTTGTAGGCATTGTGTGAACAAGATAACGTTGAAAAATCGGCCCCAGCTTATTCAGCCTTAGAGAAAACCGCGTTGACATTTTTTCCAAATGCCTTGCAATATCTCCTTAACGAAAAGAGCTAGAAGGCTGAAAATGCAGATTTAGACTTGTAGGCATTGTGTGAACAAGATACGTTGAAAAATCCTATACCGCGTTGACATTTTTCCAAATGCTTTGCAATATCTCCTTAACGAAAAGAGCTAGAAGGCTGAAAATGCAGATTTAGACTTGTAGGCATTGTGTGAACAAGATAACGTTGAAAAATCGGCCCCAGCTTATTCGCCTTAGAGAAAACCGCGTTGACATTTTTTCCAAATGCTTTGCAATATCTCCTTAACGAAAAGAGCTGGAAGGCTGAAAATGCAGATTTAGACTTGTAGGCATTGTGTGAACAAGATAACGTTGAAAAATCGGCCCCAGCTTATTCAGCCTAGAGAACACCGCGTGACATTTTTCCAAATGCCTTGCAATATCTCCTTAACGAAAAGAGCTAGAAGCTGAAAATGCAGATTTAGACTTGTAGGCATTGTGTGAACAAGATAACGTTGAAAATCGGCCCAGCTTATTCCCGCCTTAGAGAAAACCGCGTTGACATTTTTCCAAATGCTTGCATATCTCTTAACGAAAGAGCTGGAAGGCTGAAAATGCAGATTTAGACTTGTAGGCATGTGTGAACAAGATAACGTGAAAATCGGCCCAGCTTATCAGCTTAGAGAAAACCGGTTGACATTTTTCCAAATGCCTTGCAATATCTCCTTAACGAAAAGAGCTAGAAGGCTGAAAATGCAGATTTTAGACTTGTAGGCATTGTGTGAAACAAGATAACGTTGAAAAATCGGCCCCAGCTTATTCAGCCTTAGAGAAAACCGCGTTGACATTTTTTCCAAATGCTTTGCAATATCTCCTTAACGAAAAGAGCTAGAAGGCTGAAAATGCAGATTTGACTTGTAGGCATTGTGTGAACAAGATAACGTGAAAAATCGGCCCCAGCTTATTCCACCTTAGAGAAAACCGCGTTGACATTTTTTCCAAATGCTTTGCAATATCTCCTTAACGAAAAGAGCTGGAAGGCTGAAAATGCAGATTAGACTTGTAGGCATTGTGTGAACAAGATACGTTGAAAAATCGGCCCCAGCTTTGCAGATTGACTTTGTAGGCAGGGTGTG